>NC_090265.1:1744644381-1744736881 GCF_040414725.1 Anabrus simplex
ACGTACAATTGAACCCGTCTAAAATATATGTTTTAGGCACCTAAAATATAAAATTAGCTCCTAAAAATCCAAGCTCTGCTAATCATAGTACAATTGTACATTTGAAGCGGTACTGCGACTTCAAGGAAGCGGAGAGCAATTTGCTTCGCTGAATTATACATAATTTTTAATAAGGTTTGAAAAATGACATTTCTCACCGTGTCGAGACATGACGTTCTGTTACTTCCTTTCCCTCTAACTGTCACTTTCCTATGGCAATGCTGGTGATGATTACTGTTTTAAGAGGAAGTACAACTCTATTAACACTAATCATGGGAAAAATAGGAGACATCCACCGACATTTCGAGGAAGGTTCTTTTTTTTTTTTTTTTTACAATTTGTTTTACGTCGCACCGACACCGATAGTCCCATAATGCCTAAAATGCCTAAATTGACTTTAGTACCTGTGTTTGCCTATATTCCAATAATCCTTATTTTTAATCCCTAAATCGGTTAAAATGATTTTAATTTATTCAGAAATGAAATGGCGTATGGCTTTTAGTGCCGGGAGTGTCCAAGGACAAGTTCGGCTCGCCAGATGGAGGTCTTTTGATTTGACTACCGTAGGCGACCTGCGCGTCGTGATGAGGATGAAATGATGAAGACGACACCCAGCCCCCGTGCCAGCGAAATTAACCAATTATGGTTAAAATTCGCGACCCTGCCGGGAATCGAACCCGGGACCCCTGTGACCAAAGGCCAGCACGCTAACCATTTAGCCATGGAGCCGGACAATTTATTCAGAGATAATTGCCGACTCATTTCCAGTATCTTGAACAGTATATTCTTGAGAGATGTGACCGTTCATCACTATGCCATAGGCATGTTAGAAGGTTTAGTCAATCATATGTGTCGTTTTCCGCAACATTCTGCGACATATAATGTCGTAATTAGCAGTCTACATGCCAAACCGGGATGTGATTTCCGATACGCCAACCCGAAGGGAGCCGTTTTCTGCGCTGTATCGAGAAAAGGATAACGCATTACTGCTGAACCTTGAAATCGCGCTCTCTTTTCGTGCGACCGAGGAGGAAAGATGACGCTACGCGTGGAAATGTAGGTTGTCGGAAAGTGGGCTGAATTAAGGTATGTTAACCTCCAAGAAATAAATATCCTTTACTAATTCAACACCGCATCCATTGGTGCCACTTTACCATAATTAACTAAAAAGAGGAAGAAGAAGAAAACCTTCATCTGAGATAATCTCTGGAAATTTATGAGTCAGGTCTCATTCGAACCGATGTATTTAATGCTAATTGTTGATGCATATAAATGCAATATATATGACATATAGTGGTACGCAGACTAAAGATGACTGCCGAAGTCTGGCAACATGAGGAAAAAAGGTGGGAGGTTTTGCGAGATGAACCATGAAGCGTGAATTTCTAAAAGGACGCTTTTGAGATTGTGAATGACTCACTGTTCGTATTGGTTTTAAATGAGATCAGTAGAAAATAGGGGTCACGAGCTATAATTTGATTGCTTTCACGTCGCTGTAAGATTCCGTTTACCGGAGCTCCATTTCGACCAGGGGCGTAGTCTACCTCCTCCCTGACCACTCAGCCCAAATATTATAAATAAGACCTGGACTTAGATGCAATATCCCATTGTAATTTGTGTAGCCGCAGTACTCACACGTTAGGAGTGAACTATGGATATCAGTGTATGAAGTGTTGTGTCGAGGAAGAAAAACACATCAGTGCGATGTAAAATATCGCTAAATAAGCCGTGTGGTACAAGATAATGTACAGTGGTGATGAATAGAAGTCTTATCTCAGCATTTAATCTTTTAGATATCAACGACAGTCAGTTGCGGCTCATGATGCAATCATTAGTGAAAGGGCAAACGCATCAGGTTGTTTAGAAGTAGTGAGACAGCTAATTACATTTAGTAATTAATAGTGACCGATCTAAAGCATTTTAAGAGTGAGTGACGTTCAGTAAAATTAAAGAACTATTCCTGATAAAATTAGCGTTTGCATACTCCATGGACACTCGTGGTGATAATTAGTTAGACTGTGTGATTAATGGGGAAATGAACAGTGATTTATACAAACTTGCCACTATTTGCATTAATCTATTTAAAGTTATTAGTGGATCTAATCACCAGTAGATTCTTTGAAAACACATAAACAATGTTTAGTAACTGATTTTCCCTTTTTAGCCTGTATGTTCGTGAGTGATCATCCAACCCCGAGAACTGGAACCTACGAGAATCGCGCCTAAGTGCCTGCAGTCACTTCTACAGGGAACGTCTAGAGACTCCACTAAGAAGACCACAGTTCGAGACATGGATCGTGTAAGGATGAAGAGGAGCCAAGGACTATCAAAGAGAGGAGCAGTCATCATGATGGTGTAAAATCTCAAGTGTACCTCGAAATGACAGCAAACCATACCCAGCATTCGATGAGTACATTTAATTTGAATATATTAAACCACGAGATTTGCATGCCAGTAGCAATTTTTATTTTGTAAATATTAAAATGTTATAATTAATTATATTAAATGTAGGGAACACTATACGCGTGTGACTGGGAAAAGATTATTTATTATTTTAATTAGGGTTTCTTGATGATTCAAGAATAATCATTGATATTTAGTGGGCTTATTTGCATGAATTAGTATATGGATCCCATAAATTCTTAGTGCATATGAAGCACATATTTTGAGAAGAATAGCGCTTTAGTTAAATTTATAATTTCTTCGTAATGTTACTATCTGGTAAAAAATTTCATAGTAATTTGAATATAGACTATAGGTTTGCTTCAAGGTGATTCAGGTATTTATAAACCCTATAATAATAAATGATCATTGAAGATGTTCAAACCGAGGTAATATGTGAATTATATAGATACGCGAGGAAAATTGAATTCGTTAAATAACCTGTGAGAATGGAGTCTTCTCTGTAAATTAATAGAACGGATTTGAGATGCAGTGATATGATGTCGGAAGGTGAAGCTTGTGAAATGTTTGAGATGTTGGAATGATAAAGGATTATAATAATTATGGCTGTCATGATATGTTGAATTAGGCTGGATATATAGCCAGATAATAAATAATAAGAAGTGGTGGCTCTCAAATGAATGGGTACTTGAGAACGAGCCAAGATGGCAGAAAGAAGAAAGAAAGAAAGAAAGAAAGAAAGAAAGAAAGAAAGAAAGAAAGAAGGAACAGAAGGTGACTTTGTAACCGCAGAGCAGGGCACACAGCCATTGCCATAGAATGACGGATTTACAATGTGAGGATTTGCACGGTCTGAAGGAAGATTGTGTTGTTTCCAAGAGTCTTAACGTCTACCTGCAAGCCTTATTCCATTTGCCAGTGCGGTATCGATTCCATGCTAATGATAAGTTATGAGTAACGTGGATAATTTTATGATTTTGCGAAGGATGGATTCCTCCCCATTTTTATGCATTAAATTAGCTCGTGATAGACGAGTTTCAGATTTTTTACCTCGGAAGCTAAAGTATTTGGGTTCGACTCACGTTGGAACCACGGATTTAACCTGATACTGTGGCTTGATTAAGCCATATCTTCAAGATGTATTGTGTGCTATATGTTTGATATTTTTCTATGTAATGTGTTTACGTGTTTTATTATTCCCAAAGTGTTTTATGGTGATGGGTTCGATACCAGCGTTGGTTGATTTTACTTTGAATATAATTTGTTAGGTAAACCCAGGATACACGTATGTGTTCAGTGTAATATGTAATTGTCGTGGTCAAATAGACCATGTGTTTGATATACGGCGATGCAATCTCGTGTGCAAAGGAAAATGTACTAGTGGAATGCATACATTCCAAAACCATGATAGTTAATAAACGATATGATTCAACAAGTTGGTGCCATTTTTGATCAGCCTATTAAAGTAATAGATGCCATTTAGTATCACTGTTATAGATAAATAAATCCACGTATATGAAATATGTATATAATATCAGTGCGTATTAATCAAATGATTTAAGGTATGCCAAGCGACAACTACAACTGTGAATAAACTAAAAAGACGTTAAGGCATATTATATATAATTATTGCTTCAGTCTTGATTATTTCTTTGTTTATATGTTGTAATGTGGTATCATCTCGTGTACTTACCGAGTGATTTTATCAGTATAATAAAATGTTTAGCAAATATTTTCAACAAAGATTCTTCTCATTTAATAATATAAGTGTCTTCCACTCACATTATGGAGAACCCTACTTTCGTTATATTTTATGTAGTGCCTATTTTCTTTTTACGAACATTCCATTGCCCATATGCTTTTGAGCTCCAGCCGTTGACGCAATGAAAGTAGGCAGGACGAGACTTCAAGCCCGGGAAATGACTTCTGAAGATTCTCATCCAACAATTCCGCCTATACATCTGTTTGTGAAACCGAATTATGTAATAGTTGTCCTAATATGCCCCGGATGGGTACAGTTTGCCTATATTCCAATAATCCTTATTTTTAATCCCTAAATCAATTAAAATGATTTTAATTTATTCAGAGATAATTGCCGACTCATTTCCAGTATATTGAACAGTATATTCTTGAGATACTTTTCAAACAAAGTTAAGAGTGGGAAGCTGTAAACCCCACTCCTAGGAAGTCCTCCAGAACCTTCGCGGTAACACGCTCGTAGTCTGTGTTCGGGAGATAGTGGGTTCGAGCCCCACTGTCGGCAGCCCTGACGATGGTTTTCCATTTTTACACCAGGCTAATGCTGGGGCTGCACCTTAATAAAGGCCATGGCCGATTCCTTCCCACTCCTAGCCGTTTCCTATCCCATCGTCGCCATAAAACCTATCTGTGTCGGTGCGAAAAAGCAAGTTGTACAAAAAAAGGGAGAGAGAAACGCAATAGCGAATTCGTCCCTCCACATACGGTTGCGTCAGGAAGGGTGTTCGGCCGTAAAACTAGCCCAAATTCACATCAAGTAATTAGTAAAATACCTGAAAGAAGATGGTCTTTTTTAAATCCACTGTTCTAGCCCTTTAGGTAACAAGCAACTGAATGCTGAAAACATCCTACGGATATGAGCTACGAATTTTAGGTAAATAAATGAAAATGAATGAAAATCCACAACCTGTTTCCAGTCATTCAACCGGGTCAGGAATGGAATGAATGAAGCCCCCATCTAGCGGCAGGGACAGGAAATGTGCCGGCTGCCGTAGCCTGACGCACTACTCTGGTGCAGTTATAAATGACTGATAGATGAAATGAAATGTTAATGGAGAGTGTTGCTGGAATGAAAGATGACAGGGAAAACCGGAGTACCCGGAGAAAAACCTGTCCAGCCCCCGCTTTGTCCAGCACAAATCTCGCATGGAGCGACCGGGATTTGAACCACGGTATCCAGCAGGGAGAGGCCAGCGCGCTACCGCCTGGGCCACGGAGAATTCAAGGTAAATAAAATATAATAAATTATGAGAATATATTATTTATTTATTCCTAAAAATTACAATTATTTTCTTAATCATCGTTATCCGGTCGATTAGATTAGCAGTTTGCCTTTTTCTACCACTACGAGCGCTAATGTGAATCAATGCAGAGTTTCACGTAAGCCCTTAAAAGTACATTCGGTGTGGATATTTTTCAAAAATTTAAAAAAACTCCTAAGGGTATTGAACCAAGGAACACATTATAGAAAGAATTATATAAATAAACGATGAACGCGACAAAAAATATGTTGAAGCGATTTCGAAATATCTTAACGAATCATATGATTCTGGTTAAGAAATGAGTGATTTTGTTTCCGCGAATTACAGCGAATTAAAGCGACCAGGCCAGTTTAAAACGACATTTACTTATTTTGCGAAAATGCAGCGAAATTCATGGAAAATAACGTTCAAATTTTATTCCATATCACGTAAGTGAAGAGAAACAGAAGACAGAATAAGGATTTCTCATTTTTGACAGAAGAATCTCTTCGTGTTACTATTCTGTAAAATCCCTTAATTATATGGCCATATATGGTGAAAGCTATGGCCTTGTAGGGTGAAAGGCTAATTTGTTATTGAATCTTCATTAGGGCTATTTTATAGTTCTAATCAAGATTACAAAAGGAATAATGAATGATTATCAACATTGTTGCTCGTTATTTATGTATCTTTCACATAAATAATTAACAAATCTCCCGAATTAAACTTTTTATGAATAACTTTAGGAAATTAAAGCGATGGGGGTCAGCCCTATTTCGCGAAATAACGCGAAAAACTGTTTCATTTTCGCGAAATCGAACATAAATTAATGCGAAAAAAATCATGCCTCTAAAAATGAATAAAGAAACAAGCGATTTTTGGCTGTTTTTTCCGGAACTGCATTTAGGCCGGAAGTGAATTTCGATTTTTTTAAAAGTTTGATAGAAATATCCAAGTCTCATAATTTGAAACCTTTCCGGGCCCCTTAGCCCTTCAATTTTCAGCATAATTGAGAAAATTCCTTAAATTTACATTTTTCGTAGTAATATTTTCGACATTAAAAACAACTGTTTTCCCCTTTGCGAAAATCAAATGATCATAAATAAGTGTCTTGGTCAATGTCATTCATCAACGGCTGCTAATTTCATATTACCACCAGCCTGTACGATAGCGGGGGTTACACTTCCATCACTTTAACTTCCATAACGCTCTTCTGTCATAAGACATTTATGTCACTAATGTTTCAAACGCAAAGCCTCCGTGGCTCAAGCGGCAGCGCGCCGGCCTCTCACTGCTGGATACAGTGGCAAAAATGTTGCAAAGTTTGGGCTGGGAAGACTTGGGAGAAAGGAGACGAGCTGCTCGACTAAGTGGTATGTTCCGAGCTGTCAGTGGAGAGATGGTGTGGGAGGACATCAGTAGACGAAAACGTTTGAGTGGTGTCATAAAAAATTGGAAACATTACAATATGAAGATAAAGTTGGAATTCAAGAGGACAAATTGGGGCAAATATTCGTTCATAGGAAGGGGAGTTAGGGATTGGAATAACTTACCAAGGGAAATGTTCAGTAAATTTCCAATTTCTTTGCAATAATTTAAGAAAAAGCAATCTGCCACCTGGGCGACTGCCCTAAATGCTGATCAGTAGTGATTGAGTGATTGAGTTGAAATCCCGGTCACTCCATGTGAGACTTATGCTGGACAAAGCGGAGGCGGGACAGGTTTTTCTCCGGTTACTCTGGTTTTCCCTGTCATCTTTCATTCCAGTAACACTCTCCATTAACATTTCATTTTCATCTGACAGTCATTTATCATTGCCCCAGAGGAGTGCGACAGGCTTCGGCAGCCGGCACATTTCCTATCCTCGCCACTAGATGGGGGCTTCATTCATTCCATTCCTGACCCGGTCAATGACTGGAAACAGGCTGTGGATTTTCAAATGTTTCAAACGATGATTTAAAACTATTGTGAATATGTTTAGGAATGGAGTTAACGGAACTACTAACTAATGTTTGGAAGGTGAAGGACAATACTTTTCTGTCCGAGGTTAATATTCCTACTTGTAAAAGTCTTCGCCTTGAGAACCTATTTGACCTGAGCACGCTGCACAGATAGACTCTGAATATAAAATGTACTAAATTCATTTAAATATTTTGTTTACATGACACGGAGTGATGTGTCCATTTCGGCGGCGTGCGTAGGTCAAGTCGCGCGTGTACGCACACGGACTGTACGTGGGCAGCGCTACCTGACTGACATTGGGACGACCTCGTCTTGCCGCCGGCTGGCCTCCTGCTTCCTTCCTGCCCTGCCCTGAACACTACTGGAGCAAGGTGAGTCTCGTATTTCGGGACGATTTCACTGCTCGCTCGAACATGTAAAGCTCCAATTGATAGCAATTCCTATTTCACTTACAAGGCGGGGCCAGACCCTGCGTCCACCCGATTTCAACGAGCTACAATGTACCTGTTGGGGGACACTCAACAGTAACTCGTGTATAAGTGTTTAGGTCAATATGCTTTCGTTTTCGATAAAATTGAGGACAGCATCCGGGAGATAGTGGGTTCGAATCCCACTGTCGGCAGCCCTGAAGATGGTTTTCCGTGGTTTCCGATTTTCACACTAGGCAAATTCTGGGGCTGTACCTTAATTAAGGCCATGGCCGCTTCCTTCCCATTCCTAGGCCTTTCCTGTCCCATCGTCGCCATAAGACCTATCTGTGTCGGTGCGGCGTAAAGCAAAAAGAGGAGGTGATAGAACACTAAAAGGCGAACACATTTTACTTAAACGTGTCAGGTCCGCAACCTAATAATTTCCGAAAAAATAATGAATCCCCGATTTCCATAGAGCAACAACTGTTAAAACTGTTCCCGTTCTACTCACGACAGCTGTTCCGCACACTAACTCAAAGATGGCGTCTGACTCATTGGCTGAATGGTCAGCTTACTGGCCTTCAGTTCAGAGAGTGGCGGGTTCGATTCCCGGCCGGGTCGGAGATTTTAACCTCCATTGGTTAATTCCAATGGCCCGGGGGCTGGGTGTTTGTGCTGTTCCCAACATCCCTGCAACTCACACACACCACAATACCACGCAGTTAACCAAACATGGCAGATGCCGCCCACCCTCATCGGAGGGTCTGCCTTACAAGGGCTACACTCGGCTTATTATTACTCCAAGATGGCACGAAAAGGGTCCAAAAGTTGGATTCTTTTTTTTTTTGTCGGCTATTGGACCATCCAAATATCAATTCAGACCCCTTGTGTGGGTTACAGTTAGAAACACTCACTGAACCCGAGATGAAGGTTTCACAACAGTTGCCCTATGACCCTTACAGGCAAGACGTCACGAAAACCCACCGAGACACTCCATCACCTGTACCCCTCCCCCCACCT
Source organism: Anabrus simplex (assembly GCF_040414725.1). NCBI lineage: Eukaryota > Metazoa > Arthropoda > Insecta > Orthoptera > Tettigoniidae > Anabrus > Anabrus simplex. Next base: position 1,744,653,215 of record NC_090265.1, read on the forward strand.
CGTGTATTCTATGGTTATGACCCCCACTCAATAAACAGGCGAACTACTAAGATCGGAAAGCCCAATTTCAAGAAACGTGAAGACTCTCTCTGGTATCTCAAAGGAAGATTACCTGGATTAATGAGTGTCAGCTTGAAGTCTGAAGTATTTCAGCTCGTAGAGTACAGCATTTGTCAAATTATCTGTTCTCTCCTCACTGTCATCTCAACTCTTCCGACCCAGCAGCCACAGCTTACCTGTAAACAAGAACACCAATCTTAAGTTCAAGAGAATTTAAGCACAGAAAAGGTTAAATGAAAGTGACCAAGTACAACAAATATACAACATTACAAACTGATTGACAGTTCACGGCAGTATAATGCAGGAACAAGGACAGGTGAGTGACAGGTTGGAAACACAAAGAGTACCACTCGAGAAGATGACGCTGATTATCGTTCTAAAGAAAGTATAAATAGGTAACATCTCCTTTACAACATTTTCAGACGAAAGAAATGAAGCAACCCGATAAAGACACTTAAAAGGGAAGGAAACGGCCAACAAGGGCGAGGAAATGAGAAAATAACTCTATATAGGCCTCAACATTTTTTTTTTGCTAGTGGCTTTACCTCGCACCGACACAGATAGGTCTTACGGCGACGGTGGTATAGGAAAGGTCTAGGAGTTGGAAGGAAGCGGCCGTGACCTTAATTAATGTACAGCCCCAGCATTTGCCTGGTGTGAAAATGGGAAACCACGGACAACCATGTTCAGGGCTGCCGACAATAGGATTCGAACCCACTATCTCTCAGATGCAAGCTCACAGCCGCGCGACCCTAACCGCACGGCCAACTCGCCCGGTAGAGACCTCAACAATTTAATACCATCAGGATTGGAAGAGAACAAGTATTGCCCAAGTAAGGTTTGGTTATAAAGATGAAAGTGAGGAGCCCTGCATAAGTAAGTATAATAATAATGTTATTGGCTTTACGTCCCACTAACTACTTTTTACGGTTTTCGGAGACGCCGAGGTGCCGGAATTTGATCCCGCAGGAGTTCTTTTACGTGCCAGTAAATCTACCGACACGAGGCTGACGTATTTGAGCACCTTCAAATACCACCGGACTGAGCCAGGATCGAACCTGCCAGTTTGGGGTCAGAAGGCCAGCGCCTCAACCGTCTGAGCCACTCAGCCCGACGCATAAGTAGAAGCAATACCGAACCCAGATATTCCAGATTTAAAAAACATGAAATGGCGTATGGCTTTTAGTGCCGGGAGTGTCCGAGGATAAGTTCGGCTCGCCAGATGCAGGTTTTTTCATTTGAAGCCCGTAGCCGACGTGCGCGTTGTGATGAGAATGAAATAATGAAGAAGACGTCGCATACACCCAGCCCCCATGCCAGCGGAATTAACCAATTATGGTTAAAATTTCCGACCCTGCTAAAAATCGAACTCGGGATCATTTGACACTCAGATGACTACAAACAGAATGAACCATAGCTTCGATTGCCCTGTACTACACAGCCTTTAATTCATACTGTTGCTCATAAGCGACTCTCTTGATTTCGTCCCTATAGTTTACGTGGAGTTAATGTCCATGGTATAATTACATTCTCATGGCAGTCTTGTCCGGTTCTTTCTTAATATATGCTTACCCTCCAGGGTTGGTTTTTCCCTCGGACTCAGCGAGGGATCACACTTCTACCGCCACAAGGGCAATGTCCTGAAGCTTGAGACATTGGGTCGGGGGATACAACTGGGGAGAATTACCAGTACCTTGACCAGGCGGCCTCACCTGCTATGCTGAACTGGGGCCTAGGTGGGGGATGGGAATATTGGAAGGGGTAGACAAGGAAGAGGGAAGGAAGCGGCCGTGGCCTTAAATTAGGTACCATCCCGGCATTTGGCTGGAGGAGATGTGGGAAACCACGGAAAACCACTTCCAGGATGGCTGAGGTGGGAATCGAACCCATCTCTACTCAGCTGACCTCCCGAGGCTGAGTGGGCCCCGTTCCAGCCCTCGTACCACTTTTCAAATTCCGTGGCAGAGCCGGTAATCGAACCCGGGCCTCCGGGGGTGGCAGCTAGTCACACTAACCACGGAAAACCATCCTGAGGGATGCGGATAGTGGAGTTCGAACCCACTATCTGTCCAATGCAAACTGATAGCTACGTGATCCAGACCACGTGGCCACTCGCTCAGTTAACACAAATTCAGTGATATTTCAAGTTCGTGATCGCTGGAAAATGAAGGGCAAGATACTGCACATAAAAGTGTCACGGTCATTAAGACGAAGTGTATCAGTTACAAACATTAATTGGCGATCAGTTACGGGGAGTAATGAACCGAACAAAATCGTTGATTGGGAGTTTGAAGATTCTAAACTCGTTCAATGGCAGCGTTACAAACTTTTGTTGGGTAGAGTTTGAAGAAAGCCTTGGATACAATGATTTTTGCCTACTTGTCTTCTTCTTCTTCTCCTTAATCTGTTTACCCTCCAGGGTTGGTTTTTTTCCTCGGACTCAGTGAGGGATCCCACCTCTACCACCTGAAGGGCAGTGCCCTGGAGCTTCAGACTTTGGGCCCGAGGATACAACTGGGGAGAATGACCAGTACTTCGCCCAGGCGGTCTCACCTGCTCTGCTGAACAGGGGCCTTGTGGAGGGATGGGAAGATTGGAAGTGATAGACAAGGAAGAGGAAAGGAAGCGGCCGTGGCCTTAAGTTAGGTACCATCACGGCATTAGCCTGGAGAAGAATTGGGAAACCACAGAAACCACTTCGAGGGTGGTTGAGGAGGAAATCGAACCCTCCTCTACTCAGTTGACATCTCAAGGCGGAGTCGTCCCCATACAGGCCTCGTTTCACTTTTCAAATTTCATGGCACAGCCGGGAATCGAACCCGGGCCTCCTGGGGTGGCAGCCAATTACACTAAACACTACACCACAGGGGCGGACCCCATTCATTTATGTTAACATTTTAATCAGCTCACGATTCTATAACAATAAAACAACAATCTTCATGGCGTACATGAACAATGGTTATAGAAACCACTAAAAAAATCGTTATTTTCTTGCTGGACCTTTTGATTCTACAATCGTCTTTAACGTCTTTTAGCATGTTGCCTTACACAGATATACACTTACTTACAGCAAAAGAAAATTAAATTCCTCAACCTGTTTCCAATCATTCGACTGGATCAGGTATGGAATGAATGAAGCCCCCGTCTAGCGGCGACGATGGGAATTGTGCCGAAGCCTGCCGCACTCCTCTGGGGCAATGATTAATGACTGAGAGATGAAATGAATGCATGAATGTTTATTGTACTAAAGTTGTAGGGGCTCCGACATTTTTTGTAAAAAATTTGTTGTCAATCAACTTGAGTTTCGATTCCGCAGAAAAAGTTCCGCACGTAGAAATGTCTTCATTCGGGAACTAATTCCCTTCTTGGAAAACCTAATTAAGACGAAAAATAATTCTGGGAAGCATCAGAGGAAGTGAGCAAATTCTTGGTTTCAAAGCAAACAGTCAGAGGTTTGTTTGTACCTTGTGTCTACTATGGGAAGGTTGGCACAGGATGATGTTTGGTTTCACTGACTGTGAGAATCAAGGTGTGCTTGAAGATAGATAGAGGACAGGTGTTACGCGCTCGAACGTAAGTTAATGTTGACCTAGAGCCGTGATAGCTAATTCCTGACCATGGCACAGCTGCACGATATGCCTTCATCTCACTGCTTCGTCACGACACAGTGTGAAATTTCAACATTCTAGCTGGACAAAAATATATTTTTAAGTGTATAAATAGACTTCTTCCATTTTCATTCATAATGAATGTTGTTTGTTAGGTCATCAGCTCAGGGGATAGTTGGATCCTCAAATAGCACCACCGAAGGCTATGCGGTTATAAGGAAACCCCAAAAACCAATGGCAGCACCAGAATGAGGCGTACTAGGCAAGATGAGGAGTGAGGTAGTTTGCCATTGCTTTCCTCACTGGGTCAGAAAATACTATTGCAGCACGACTGACCCTATGAGCAACACCTTTCGTAACACTCAGATGCACTAGTCGTGTTCTGAATGTCATTACTCAGCACTACCCATACCCCAGCAGCTTCCATAATGTCACAGCCATGGATGTTGACTGGGACTTCGGTGGAAGCTACATTTTACTCTGGCCTGTGCCAAGAGATGGATGCAAAAGTACTGTATCCATCAAGAAATGATAGCAGGCACTAATTAATGTTACTTACGTTAAATATAGTGCTTTACCTGCTAATAAATTACTTTTTTTGGATTAGGGGTACCGAATAAAATGGGAAACTTTATAAGTAAGGAGCGAGAACAAAATCCCCTTAGCATAGCTTAGTGAATAGAATGCAATGAACTGAGGCTTCAGTGTATTCCCGTTAAACGTATGCAGTATTAGAGACTGAGACAAAGGATAAATAAGTATTCATCATTGCAGGTTTCATCTTGGAAGAGCTGCTTATATTGACTATGTCCTGCACTACCTTCACCCCCCCCCCCCCATTTACGTATAAGTGTAAACGGAACGCCATCCAATGATGGAGTAGTGGCAGTTCTTGCACTTTCACCACCAAAAGACTTCCTCCTCCGTAGCGTAACGGTTAGTGTTATTAGCTGCCGTCCTCGGGGGCCCGAGTTGGATTCCCGATACTGCCAGAAATTTAGGAATGGCAGGAGGACTGGTCTGTGGTTGAATTAGTAGCCTAGATGCAGCTCACCTCCATTGAGGGTGTGCCTGAAAAGAGCTGCACCGCCTTAAGGATGAGGACTCGAGTTCTCAAAAAAAAAAAAAAAAACTGACTTATAGTGTGATCCAGTTTTGCCTGAAGTTGGGTTTTCACTCAAACTTCATTCACTGAAATTTTATCCTGCGAAAGGTAACATGCTTTCTTAGCGTCTCGCAGAACACAGTAAGGAGAGTACAACTCTGAATTCATTTCTCTCTCATTCTCGTGTATGTCTATAAACTGCTGTACAGTCAACCCTGCAGAAAGGAAAAGCGGGGTGTTCTGCTCTGGCTGATTCTAGTACAATTTCCTGAATTACCTGAATATTTTAATGTTTGTTGCGCGAGATGGAAATGTTGTTGATAGTTCTTTCACTAAATCTGCAGCATCTCCTTTAACCGCTGATCGCAGACATCTCGGCTACTAACAAAATTTCCGGAGAAGTTAGTTCTTCCACGACCTTCTTCACTTTTTTACTTCTCTCACCCGCTTCTTGAAAATCTATCTTTGGCCTTCCACTGCTTGAACTTGGTAGGCTTAAATCCTCAGGTTTTCTTCCTTGAAATATACTATATAGTTTCTGTGGGAACTTTAAATTAAGATCAATTTCATGCTTTCGTTCAAACGAAGAAAGGCGTATACACCTTTCGTTAAATTTAGAGGACATTTTCGACACGATTTTTTTTTTATTTCTTTCGTAATGTGTTCACCTGCTGAGTCTTTCAAATCGTAAAGCTGAAGTACACATGACACCAACTTCATTATGCGTTCTGGCTTAGTGGAATTTTTCCATACGACAAAGAGATCTCGTCTTGAAATTGATGGATCTGGTCTTGAAACTGATGGGTCGGGTATTGAAAATAATGGACCTGCTTCTGAAAGATAATTTTAAAACATAAGTTCTACTGTTTTCCGAATCATAATATTTTGCATACGTGTAGTACGGATGGCCGGTTCTTGGTGTAGGGGTAGCGTGTTTGCCTCTTATCCGGAGGCCCCGGGTTCGATTCCCGGCCAGCTCAGGGATTTTTACCTGGAACTTAGGGCTGGCTCGAGGTCCATTCAGCCTACGTGATTAGAACTGAGATATTATCTGACGGTGAGATAGCGGCCCCGGTCTAGAAAGCCAAGAATAACGGTCGAGAGGATTCGTCGTGCTGACCACACGACACCTCGTAATCTGCAAGTATTCGGGCTGAGCAGCGGTCGCTTGGTAGGCCAAGGCCCTTCAAGGGCTGTAGTGCCATGGGGTTTGGTTTGGTTTGGTAGTATGGATACAGATCTACTACATATATAAAATTCAAAGCAGGGAAAGACTGTGCTTTTTTTAAATAGGCGTCGTTAAAGAAGAAAAATGTTCATATTTAAACAGAATTTTAGACCGGAGAATGTGCGAGAAAGAACCAAAATTAACAATTAATAATTATCCAGCTGAATATATTTGAAAATTACGTCCATTCATCTGCAAGATCCATTTTTCACATTAAAAATATATTAACACAGTCACTAGTTAACGTAATGAAATGAAATGGCGTATGGCTTTTTGTGCCGGGAGTGTCCGAGGACAAGTTTGGCTCGCCAGATGGAGATCTTTTGATTTGACTCCCGTAGGCGACCTGCGGGTCGTGCTGATGAAATGATGATGAAGACAACACATATACCCAGCCCCCGTGCCAGCGGAATTAACCAATTATGGTTAAAATTCCCGACCCTGAAACGAATCGAACCCGGGGCCCCTGTGACCAAAGGACAGCATGCTAACCATTTAGCCATGAAGCCGGACGAGTTAACGTAGATTCATCTGAACACACTGCAGGCAACTGTCCGTGCCATACACAAGGATCAGTAAGGAGCACAATTTCACACAACTGCAGAGATGAGATATACCACACACAGCTTAAAGAGCTATGCGGTCAGGTATTATTTGTATAGTCAAAAACTTAAAATAATGATTTTTATGAAGGAAATAGGTCAGTCGAAAATGCATTTTTTTCCAGTTAGATCTCAAAAATTTCACACTGTGCGACAGCGGAGCTACAGAAGTGAATGTGGAAAAGGGTCCATCCATCGATTAACGAAATTAATTATTAATACTGGTTCATAGTGCCATGGAACTAATAATAATAATGATAATAATGTCGACGGCCTTGTCTTAACCCTACAGAGCTCGCGCTGGTTTTCAGAGACTCTGAAAAAATTGTTTACACTGTTTACCACAGACTGCCTCATATTACAGACCTACCTTTTTGGTACTTTGAGTCTTCACTGGCTTCGACTGGCCACAGCAGACTAACTTGCTTCAGCTCCGTGTGTTCAACGCTACATGTTGCTTCATGAGATGTCTCTCCACTCACATGTTCATGCACGCTGTGCTATCACACGTTGCCATTGCGATATAAGTGCTGTGCTTTTTTTAAACACAACTGTATGTACGAATTCCCATTACCTAGTTTTATCACGGGCTCTCATGCCCGGGGGCAAGGTGGGGACGCCACCCCCTCCCCCCACCGCTAGCTTTCAGGGAAAGGAAAAAATCTAATATAGTCAGGTGTTTTTCTTTCAATAAAATTATTTAAAAATCGAAATTACGTAGAAGTGGTAGGGGATACAGTGTGTGGCATTCTACCGTGGAATACAAGTCACCATTCATCTTCCAAAGTATTAAAAATACTACATATCCCCGGGTCTAGCCATTCATCCCCTAAACACTATCATATGGGTGGCCTTGACTTTTATGCTTTTCAAAGAAGCAGAGGGGCCGGGCTGAGTGACTCAGACGTTGAGGCGTTGTCCTTCTGACCCCAACTTGGCAGGTTCGATCCTGACTCAGTCCGGTGGTATTTGAAGGTGTTCAAATACGTCAACATCGTGTCAGTATATTTTCTGGCACGAAAACGAACTCCTGAGGGACTAAATTCCGACACCTCAGCGTCTCCGAAAACCGTCAAAGTAGTTAATGGGACGTAAAAACAATAACATGATTATTAAAGTGGTGGTGGTGGTGGTGGTGGTGATTCTTGTTTTAAGAGGAAGTACAACTATGTAGCCTAATAATCCTTTCTGAACAATTTAAATGGAAAATAAATTTAAAATAAAACAAAATTATTTATGCAACAAAGGAATTTCGAAATGAATTACAAAATAAAACAAAATTATTTATGCAACAAAGGAATTTCGAAATTAATTACAAAATAAAACAAAATTATTTATGCAACAAAGAAATTTCGAAATGAATTACAAAATAAAACAAAATTATTTATGCAACAAAAGAATTTCGAAATGAATTACAAAATAAAACAAAATTGTTTATGCAACAAAGGAATTTCGAAATGAATTACAAAATAAAACGAAATTATGTATGCAACAAAGGAATTTCGAAATGAATTACAAAATAAAACAAAAAAAAACAATGGTATTCGGCTGAAAGGATCACTAACGAATCAACATTATTATTAGAAGCATAGGTGCCGGAATATTTATTTATTTATTTATTTATTTATTTATTTATTTATTTATTTATTTATTTATTTATTTATTTATTTATTTATTTATTTATTTATTTGCTTATTTATTTATTTATTTATTTATTTATTTATTTATTTATTTATTTATTTATTTATTTATTTATTTATTTATTTATTTATTTATTTGTGTCTTTATTAAGTGGCGAAGTTAGGGCTCTTGGCCCTCTCTTACACTTAACCACATACAATTTTTTTATTTTTACAGTATTAATCTAAAGTATCGTTGTAATCAATTACTGTTATTGAGATATGTATGTCAGATAAGGAATTACAATAATACAATTAATTAAGGTTACTACTGATGAAAAATTATAGGATAAATAGAGAGTGGATAATAACAAAAAAATATTTCAACTTATAACCTAAAGAATATATCTACAACTAGCTTAAAGAAAAACTTATTCAAATATAAGGCTAAAATAAATTAACTAGTACGTTACGATCTGAGTGTACTAAAATCAATGTTACTATGTAGTCTATTTCTATGAACAGTCTATAGACTTAAATGAGAGTAGTGCCTTCCCAAGTGAGAGGAGACTCAACATCCTTTAGAACTAACCTCCTTAACGTGCCAGCAAATTACCGACACGAGACTGGTAAATTTGAACACTTTCAAGCACAGAACTCGAACCCTATCCCTCCCTCTTCGGACTGATGATTTAATCAACCCCGTTACCACTTTCCACGCACACAGCAAGTCACCTCCTGAATGTTTCACGAGAGATAAATAAATATGTTTGAAGTTTGAGTTCTAAGATTTGTTCATGGTCCATATGGCATATCTTCACGCTATGTGGAGACGAGCACAGAGCTGTGTATTCACTAAATGTTCATGCCATTAACGCTTCCCATTTACTGGGCTCATCGGGCAATTAGTGCGCTATCTGATGTCTTCACACTTCATTGGCACCGGCTTAACTCGTAGCCTAATAGGGGACATGCGCCGAGCAGGAGACCATAATACAAGTTCCAACAACATGAGTGCGATTTCACAGATGATTTACCTCGATATGTTTCCATCTAACAATTTAATAAAACATGCATGAACCGAATGTATGCATTTAGAGTTTTACAATGACTGATCGACAATTTCAGACGAACCAGGTATCCATTTATGACATTAATATTAATTAATTAATTATATTTACTTTACGTCCCACTAACTATTTTCACGGCTTTCGGAGACACCAAGGTGCCGGAATTTAGTCCCACAGAAGATCTTTTACGTGCCAGTAAATCTACCGACACGAGGCTGACGTATTTGAGCACCTTCAAATACCACCGGACTGAGCCAGGATCGAACCTGCCAAGTTGGGGTCAGAAGGCCAGCGCCTCAACCGCCTGAGCCAGTCAGTCCACCAACACACGAATATTCAAATATCCGCTTGAAAGGAAGCATTCACTATCCCACATACTCGTCCTCCCACCCCAAGTTCTCAATGGTATGAGCAGAGCCGGTTCCATAATATTTGGGCCTCCCTGATGAAATTAATAAAAGCCCCAAATCAGTTATTCTTTCTTCTTTCTTATTCTGTTTAGCCTCCAGGGTTGGTTTTTCCCTCGGACCCAGCGAGGGGTCCCACCACTACCGCCTCAAAAGCAGTGTCGTGGAGCGTGAGACTTCGGGTCGGAGGGATACAACTAGGAAGAGGACCAGTACCTCGCGCAGGAGGCCTCACCTGCTATGCTGAACAGGGGCCATGTGAGGGGATGGGAAGACTGGAAGGGATAGACAAGAAAGGAAGCGGCCGTGGCCTTAAGGTAGCTACCATCCCGGCATTTGCCTGGAGGAGAACTGGGAAACCACGGAAAACCACTTCAAGGGTGGCCGAGGTGGGAATCGAACCCCCCCCCTCTCTACTCAGTTGACGTCCCAAGGCTGAGTGGTCCCCATTCCAGCCCTCGTATCACTTTTCAAATTTCATGACAGAGCCGGGAATCGAACCCGGGCCTCCTGGGGTGGCAGCCAATTACACTAACGACTACACCACAGAGGCGGACCCCAGTCAGTAATGTTAACATTTTAAACAGCTCACGATTCTATAACCATAAAACAACAATCTTCATTGCGTACATGAACAATGGTTTTAGAAAACACACACAAAAACATCGTTATTTTCTTGCTGGACCTTTTGATTCTACAATCGTCTTTAACGTCTTTTAGCTGTTCCGTCTGTTTTATGCATGTTACCTTACACAGATATACACTTACTTACAGCAAATGAAAATGGAAACCTTCAGCCTGTTTTCAATCATTCGACTGGATCAGGGATAGAATGAATGAAGTCCCCATCTAGCGGCGACGATGGGATTTGAACCACGGAGCCCACTGGTGAGAGGTCGGCGCGCTGCCGCCTGAGTTACGGAGGCTCTACACTTACAGCAAATACCACATGGAATTTCGTAGAAGAGAAATGAAAGAAAGAAAGAAAGAAAGAAAGAAAGAAAGAAAGAAAGAAAGAAAGAAATACACAACACAGAGAAGTTTACTTCACAGACAGAATGGTAAACATACAGCTTGTCGCCGAGAAAATGTACAAACTATCGCAAAACAATCGATATAAACTCCAGAGTCCGCCCCTGTGGTGTAGTGGTTAGTGTGATTAGCTGCCACCCCAGGAGGCCCGGGTTCGATTCCCGGCTCTGCCACGAAATTTGAAAAGTGGTACGAGGGCTGGAACGGGGTCCACTCAGCCTCGGGAGGTCAAATGAGTAGAGGTGGGTTCGATTCCCACCTCAGCCACCCTGGAAGTGGTTTTCCGTGGTTTCCACTTCTCCTCCAGGCAAATGCCGGGATGGTACCTAAGTTAAGGCCACGGCCGTTTCCTTCCCTCTTCCTTGTCTATCCCTTCCAATCTTCCCATCCCCCACCAAGGCCCCTGTTCAACATAGCAGGTGAGTGCCGCCTGGGCGAGGTACTGGTCATTCTCCCCAGTTGTATCCTCGACCCAATGACTCACGCTCCAGCACACTGCCCTTGAGGCGGTAGAGGTGGGATCCCTGGCTGAGTCCGAGGGAAAAACCGACCCTGGAGGGTAAACAGATTAAGAAAGAAAGAATAAACTCCAGAACTATCAAACTAACCTATCACCTGCCGTCTGGAAAGAAAGACACTAAAAATCACCAAACAGAAAAGATCGAAGCTAACAAAATAACCGTTGATATTAAAACAATCGATTAGCATCTGGGACCATAGATACTGGTCTGGTTTTGAGACGCAGGAAGGCGTATCAGAATGGCGCATTGGAAACAAGTGTTGTGTATTTTAACGTTTGTTAATGTTGCAACAGAGTGCAGTTGATAATTGCTCATGAGCGGTCTACACTGCACACTTGGTTCTTCATTGGCTTCTCTTATTGTTGTGACGATGAGTGAGCGGGAGATTCATCTGCCCGTTGCGCAACGCCTAATCACTGAGTTTCAAACACATGAAGATATTAAACCTACAGAAAATGTTGTCTAGATTGTGTGCACAGCACAGTACTGATACAATTTTAAAGGCTAGGAAAAAGCTAGGAAAACAGCAGATAGGGTATCTGCCACCTAGGCTTTTGCCCTAATGCAGATCAGTGGTGATAGACTGAGGTATGAAAGAGAGCCTGTACTTCGACCCTGGAGTGTGTTACTATGAACCAAATAGGAAGAAATGCACAGGACATTTCTGGAATAATAAAGACTACCATTTGTTCGGGCCCCTGAAAATAAAACTTAGATGGAAAAGAAAATGACTACGTTCCTGTCCAAATTTTGCATACTCGTCCTACAATTTATTTATTTATTTATTTATTTATTTATTTATTTATTTATTTGAGACCTTATTTAAAAGGCTTTCCTTCCCAGTTACACAAATCCCGCGGTGCGACCACTGCCCAGCCCGAAGGCCTGCAGATTACGAGGTATCGTGTGATCGGCAAGACGAATGCTCCCGGACGTTATCCTAGACCGGGTCCGCCGTTTCACCGTCAGGTGGCTCCTCAATTGCAATCACGTAGGCTGCCACTTGCATTAACTGTTTCCATTACTGTAAATAGCAATCATTTAAAAATCAAAATAGGCCTGTTTTATTCTTTCTTTCTTTCTTTCTTTCTTTCTTTCTTACTTTCTTTCTTAATCTGTTTACCCTCCGGGGTTGGTTTTTCCCTCAGACTCAGCGAGGGATCCCACTTCTACCGCCTCAAGGGCAATATCCTGGTGCTTTAGACTCTGGGTCGGGGATACAACTGGGGAGGATGACCGGTACCTCGCCCAGGCGGCCTCACCTGCTATGCTGAACAGGGGCCTTGTGTGGGGGATGGGAGGAGTGGAAGGGATAGACCAGGAAGAGAGAAGGAAGCGGCAGTGGTCTTAAGTTAGGTACCATCCCGCATTTGCCTGGAGGAGAAGTGGGAAACCACGGAAAACCACTTCAAGGATGGCTGAGGTGGGAATCGAACCCGCCTCTACTCAGTTGACTTTCCGAGGCTGAGTGGACCCCGTTCCAACCCTCGTACCACTTTTCAAATTTCGTGGCAGAGCCAGGAATGGAACCCGGGCCTCCGGGGGTGGCATCTAATCACACTAACCACTACTCCACAGAGGCGGACCTGTTTTATTCTAACAAACTAAAACGATTCTTATGAACTACAGTATGTACAATGGTAAGTGTGTATTTAATTGTTATCTGTTAATGTCTCACTAAATATTTATCTTAAAATGGAATTAAATAGCCGTTCTCTAAAAACTAAAACATATTCATGAAGTATAGTAATAGATAAATAAATAATATAATTATACCTACCCTTTACGTAAGTCCCATTCTCACTGGCGGTAAGAAGATATTCTACTTGTAGAATATGTCCACTGTGATTAGTTGCCACGCCCGGAGGCCCGGGTTCGATTCCCGGCTCTGCCACGAAATTTGATAAGTGGTACGATGGCTGGAATGGGATCCACTCAGTCTCGGGAGGTCAACTGAGTAGAGGTGGGTTCGATTTCCACCTCAGCCATACTGGAAGTGGTTTTGCGTGGTTTTCCACTTCTCCTTCAGGCGATTGCCGGGATGGTACCTAGCTTAAGGCCACGGCCCCTTCCTTCCCTCTTCCTTGTCTATCCTTTCCAATATTGTCATCCCCCCAGAAAGCCCCTGTTCAGCATAGCAGGTGAGGCCGCCTGGGCGAAGTACTGGTCCTCCTCCCCAGTTTAATCTCCCACGCTCCCCTCAGGCGGTATAGGTGGGATCCCTAACTGAGGCCGAGGGAAAAGCCAACCCTGGAGATTAAATGGATTAAGAAAGAAAGAATGAAAGAAAGAAAGAATGAATGAAAGAAAGAAAATAAATAATCATCTATAATCCTACGCCTTACTGTTGGCTGAGAATGAACGCAGAAGTGGAGTAGAATGTGAACTTCAAGTTAAGACAACTCAATGAGTCATCGAGGAATGTGTTTATGAAATAGGATGTCGCCCTCCAGGAGCGAAGTGCAGACTGTGGAAAAGAGGGGAATATTTTGAGTAGGTCAGTAACCTTTGATTGGTAAGTTCGACATTTTATTATCTAGAGGGCAATACCGGAATGTTCCAACATACGCTGTAATGGAAAGTAGCGAAGATGCTATTGCTTTTTTTTTTTTTTTTTAAAGTATATGCTTATATTTCTTTAAAACAGTGCAAGTGGAGCAAGCCAACAGTCTCGACCATGGAGGGCAAGAGAGGCAAAGGCACGTTTAAGGAACGATGGCTAGACTTGGCATCGGGTTAACTGACTCAGAGAGTAGAGCCCAAGATGGCGAGTTCGACGCAGGCTCAGTCCGGTGGTATTTGAAGGTGCTTAAATACGTCAGCCTCGTGTCGGTAGATTTACTAGCACGTAACAGAACTCTCGCGGGACAAAATTCCGGCACATCGGTGTCTTCGGAAGCCGTAAAAGCAATTAGCTATTTTTAATCTGACGCCATCTGGCTGCCTGCTCTTAAATGTTGACGCTGCATTTTACTCTAGACACATTAGATGGCTTTCTACGGCGCCCATTCCACTCCTACCGCTCTGATGGGCCTTGGACAGTCAAGTGACCGATGGCCAGCCCGAAGGCCTGCACTTTACGATGTGGCGTTATTCTTGGTTTTCTAGATCGGGGCCGATACCTCACCGTCCGATTGCTCCTCAATTGTAATCACGTAGGCTGATGGACCTCGAACCAATCCCCAGGTCCAGGTAAAAATCCCTGACCGGGCCGGAAATCGAAGTCGGGGCCTCCCAATAGGAGGCAGGCACGCTACCTGAAGACCGAGGGTCCAGCCTACAGCGTCTATGGTTGAGTTTTAATTAATTTTATCGGGTAAACATCGAGCGTGTCACCAGAGGTGTTTTGCATGCACACATCGTTGCGTTGAATGGACTTCTATTCTCCGTTCAAAAATATGACTACCTCCACCGGGCCTGAACCCAGGATATTCGAATCCAGAGACCATCATTCTACCACCGATCCACAGAGGAATCCAGTATTTGATGATTTTAGGTAATAATAATAATAATAATAATAATAATAATAATAATAATAATAATAATAATAATAATAATAACAATAATCCGCCTCTGTGGTGTAGTGCCCAAACCCATATAGCTCTATTCTATGTATGTATGTATGTATGTATGTATGTATGTATGTATGTATGTATGTATGTATGTATGTATAGTCGAAAACAAAAGTCTACATACACCTCGAAATTTTATGTAATTTTAAACAAAACAGAATCAGCACTTTCTTTCTTTCTTTCTTTCTTTCTTTCTTTCTTTCTTTCTTTCTTTCTTTCTTAATCTGCTCACCCTCCAGCGTTGGTTTTTTCCTCGGACTCAGCGAGGGATTCCACCTCTACCGCCTCAAGGGCAGTGTCCTGGAGCGTGAGACTTTGAGTCGGAGGATAAGCAAGTAGCTTTACGTCGCACCGACACAGATAGGTCTTATGGCGACGATGGGACAGGAAAGGGCTAGGAGTTCGAAGGAAGCGTCCGTGGCCTTAATTAAGGGAAAGCCCCAGCATTTGCTTGGTGTGAAAATGGGAAACCACGGAAAACCATCTTCAGGGCTGCCGACAGTGGGGTTCGAACCCACTATCTCCCGAATACTGGATACTGACCGCACTTAAGCGACTGCAGCTATCGAGCTCGGTGGTCGGGGGATACAACTGGGGAAAATGAGCAGTACCTCGCCCAGGCGGCCTGAACAGGGGCCTTGAGTGGGGGATGAGAAGAGTGGAAGGGATAGACCAGGAAGAGGGAAGGAAGCGGCAGTGGTCTTAAGTTAGGTATCATCCCGGCATTTGCCTGGAGGAGAATTGGGAAACCACGGAAAACCACTTCGAGGATGGCTGAGGAGGGAATCGAACCCTCCTCTACTCAGTTGACCTCCCGAGGCTGAGTGGACCCCGTTCCAGCCATCGTACCAGTTTTCAAATTTCGTGGCAAAGCCGGGAATCGAAACCGGGCCTCCGGGGGTGGCAGCTAAGCACACTAACCACTGCACCACAGAGGCGGACACTTATCAGCACTTAATGATACACTTGTAGATACATTATGACATTATTAACTAAGCATAGAGCGAAAGACAATATACTGTATCGATCATTTCTGAAACCAAACAAATGTTCAGAAACAAAAGCGAACGTACACTCACAACATTTCACTCTCATACTAGATGAATACTTTGTGTTTCGATCTTTCGCACCTATCATAGTTTCCAAACGCCGGGACATCGATTCCATTAGGTTGTTGGTGACTTCTGGTGAAATTTTATTCCATTCTATTCTTATAGCAAGTTTCAAATCGCTGTTCTTCTCGATGAAATATTTTCTAATCTTCCTATGGAGTTCTTCCCAAAGGTACTCAGCAGAGTTAATGTTGGGCGACTGGAGAGGTGAATCCAACTGCTTGGGAACATTGTGCTTTCACTATTACAGCGGTACTTTTAGAATCGTTGTCTTGTTGAAAGATCCAACCATTCCTTAGTACCAGTTTTTCAGCAGACTGTTCCCGATTTTCCTTTAGTATATCCAGGTACTTCCCCTCGTATACGTAGACAAGTCAAAAGTATCTGCAATTTTGCCCTAATTGTCTCCTAGGTTGGTTCTATTGCATAGTGTGCTCACCAGCCGCTAGGTGGCACCGTTGTCTACTTTTGTGGTAGGTTTCAGCGCTATCAGATCAGTACAGCTTGCGCTATTGCAACGTTAAGATGGCCGCGCCGTTAACCGTTTTTTCCCCGTCTGAGTGTGGACCAGGAGTGAAAATTCATAGAAGACTTTCAGCACAATACAGGGACAAAGTTCTGCCACAGCGAAGTGTTTACCAGTGGACTGAACAGTTCAAAAGGGGTCGCACGAACGTGAAGAATGAGGAAAGATCCGGGCGTTCATCTGCAGCCGTAACTGATGTCAATATTGAACAAGTGCGTGATATGATCCTGAATAACAGACGACCGTGGCAAACCATCAGCACATTAGGCATGGTTCTGAAATCATGCATAACAGACATGACTTTCACAAAGTCTGTTCGAGATGGGTTCCAAAACAGCTCAATGAAGAGTAGAAGCGCCATTGTGTGAGGATCTATCAGCACCTACTGGGCCGTCATGCTAACGAAAGTGAAACGGATCATCACTGGAGATGAAACATGGGTTTACCACTTCGAACCAGAGAGCAAACGTCAGAGCATCCGGTGTGACAAAACATTATCCCCGTATTATGCTGCTAGTCTTCTATGAATTTTCGCCCCTGGTACACCCTCAGACCATAAGGGATTACGGAACGTTGTTCTTCCTTGGTAGAAACAGAGAGTGGCGCGGCCATCTTTCTTTACGTCGCAACAGCGCAAGCTGTACTGATCTGATAACGCTGAAACCTACCACAGACGTAGACACCGGTGCCATCTAGCGGCTGGTGAACATATGACGCCATAAAACCAATCTAAAGATAATTAGAGGAAAATTTCAGATAATTATTGACTTGCCGTCGTACGTAATTTCCCATAAACACTAAACTGCCTACCCCAGCACCAGACATGCAAACCCAAACACGAACGTTCCCACCTCCATTTACAGACTGAACAAGATTTTTCTTTTGGAGACTTTCATTATATTTCCTCCGTGCTTTCTGCTTTCCATCCCACTGAACTTAAGGGCAGACTTATTCGCTGTTTGGGAGAACATCACAAGAGCAGGTACTGTGTAGAGATGAGAAGAATGCAAGAATGAGGAATGTGGCCTGCAAACGCGAACTTCCTGTTCTGCCCAGACAGATCGGCTCTTATCTGCTACACGAAAACATTGACTCACACTTTGCATTTTGCTGGATTACAACTGACAAGAGCGAAGAGCTGCCAGTAGATGATAATATAAAGTCGCCTGGGTAGTAGCGGAGTTGCTATGGTAACCATTGCGTCACTGGCTCTGCTGGTGGAAACCCCTTCGCCCCGTGCCTCACCGGGCATGTGCATTTTTTTTATCTCCCAACAATATCAAAACAATAAACATGCAATAAGTGTCGCCCATACAAATATGGAATGGGGGGTTGTATGTCGACTTTTGTTCCCAACTGTATGTTTGTATGTAACCTCTGGTGACGCAATCCAAAGTAAGCCTACAGTTTCACTCAACTGTTGATATCATGATCATAGCCACTCCGATACAATAATTCCAATGGCCACATGCCCACAAGCTCAGAGAAAGAATGTGCAGTAAATGATTTCCTGTTGCTCTTTGAGGTGAAACTAGGTCTGCCGTAACTCGCATAGTTTTCACCTTCCAAATATTAATAACAGTGCTATTATTATTGCTCCCTCACATTCCAGGCGTGCCTCGGCACTCGCTGCTACAATGACCCGCTTAACGTTCATCACGTGACCTGAATGACTTCAACAAGAGTTTCTAAAGATTTCCCTACGTATAAAGCCCTGCGAAAGGGTAGCATAAATAATCATGTGGGGTTCTCTAATGGAATCCTGTCCCCAAAGTAATCAAGGAACGTGAATACAGGCACTGGCATGAGAAGGTAGTAAATCATTATAAAGTGTCCGGCTTCCATGGCTAAATGGTTAGCGTGCTGGCCTTTGGTCACAGGGGTCCCGGCTTCGATTCCCGGCAGGGCCGGGAATTTTAACCTTAATTGGTTAAGTTCGCTGGCATCGGGGCTGGGTGTATGTGAAGTCTTCATCATCATTTCATCCTCATCACAACGTGCAGGTCGCCTACGGGTGTCAAATATAAAGAACTGCATCTGGCGAGCCGAACTTGTCCTCGGACACTCCCGGTACTAAAAGCCATATGCCATTTCATTAAAAAGTTAATTCTACAGGATAAGAATAAAATAGTCTTGCCATCATTGTGAAGCAGATGAAAAAAGTGAAATCATGAAATGGGGATGCGCGTAATAATTTCATTAACTGTCTTCAACTGATATTAAAATGTAATTCAGATGCTTTTTAATATTAAGAAGGACATTCATATTAAAACTAGCGGCCGAACATTAACAAACAGAGAACCCTATCCCACTGAACAGGGGCGCCGATGACCTTACTCAATCAGTCAAACAATCAGCCGATCAATCAGTAAATGGTTGTGACATCAGACATAGATATATGTTTCTAACCAGCCACTGAGAAGTGTACGAGTGTAATTGCAGCAATTCTCGTTGTGACCCCTAAGGAATGTTTTACAAGGCGCGCCGTTCATAAACATGGCTAGTGATGCTACGTCAGCAATCCTGTCTGTATGGCCTTTTACATACCCGACACTTGCAACCAGCTCTCCGCATTATTCCCTTGAAGGATAGTATTAACAACTCACCCACTGAATTCTCTCTACTTTCAGAAGGCGGACCAACTATTTTTCAACCTGAAGATTAAAATGGCTTTTTTCCTGACCTCCCCCCCCCCCCCACTTACCGTCACTTGTGTGGATTAAGCCCAGTTTTGGGGTCAGACGCCCTATCCGACATCAATTCCGTCTGTTTCTGTGGCGGTCGGCAGTATGACGTGTTGGATGTAAATGAAAATTTGTATTGAGAAGATCACAAACACCCCATCCCCGAGCTAGAGGAATGAACAAAACGTGGCAAAATCCCGATTACTAAAATTACAATTACAATTTTACTTCAAGAAATAAATTACGAGTAAAAATGACATTATATAGAGAATAAAACCAAACCCGTCCGTGTCTGTGACTGTGATGTAGTGGTTAGCGTGATTACCTGCCACCCCCAGAGGTGCGGGTTCGATTCCCCGGCTTTGCCACGAAATTTGAAAAGTGGTACAAAGGTTGGAACGGGGTCTACTCAGCCTCGGGAGGTCAAGTGAGAAGAGTGGGCTTCGATTCTCACCTCAGCCATCTTCAAAGTGGTTTTCCGCGGTTTCCAACTTCTCCTCCAGACAATGCTGGGATAGTACCTATCTTAAGGCCACATGGCCTCTTCCTTCACTCTTCCTTGTCTATCCCTTCCAATCTTCCCATCTCCCCACATCTCAGCATAGCCTGGGCGAGGTACTCGCCCTTCTCTCCAGTTGTATCCCCCGAGCCAAAGTTCACGCCTCAGGACACTGGCCCTGAGGCGGTAGAGGCGGGGGCTGTGTGTCGATCGCGGACAGAAAATACTTTGGAAGGGTACCAGTTGGTTTCAGGGTTTTCCTTTCTACCCCTCTTCTTTCAAGAAACGTATGTTGTAAATAAGAGTGTATTATTAGCAGTATATATTTAAATTTGGTCCGCCGCTGTGGTGTAGTGGTTAGTGTGATTAGCTGCCATCCCCGGAGGCCCGAGTTCGATTCCCGGCTCTGCCACGAAATTTGAAAAGTGGTACGAGGGCTGGAACGTGGTCCACTCAGCCTCGGGAGGTCAACTGAGTAGAGGTGGGTTCGATTCCCACCTCAGCCATCCTTGAAGTGGTTTTCCGTGGTTTCCCACTTCTCCCCCAGGCAAATGCCGGGATGGTACCTAACTTAAGGCCACGGCCGCTTCCTTCCCTCTTCCTTGTCTATCCCTTCCAATCTCCCCATCCCCCCAGCAAGGCCCCTGTTAAGCATAGCAAGTGAGGCCGCGTGGGCAAGGTACTGGTCATCCTCCTCCTCAGTTGTATCCCCCGACCCGATATCTAACGCTCCAGGACACTGCCCTTGAGGCGGTATAGGTGGGATCCCTCGCTGAGTCCGAGGGAAAAATCAACCCTGGAGGGTAAACAGATTAAGAAAATATATTATTTTTATGAGGAATCTTATGAGAAATAATTATAAGCCTAAATTAATACGTAAATAATTAGTAGTAAACATGACAAACTTCTTAAAAAGTGCAAACAGTTATTCTGACAAAGCAAAAATGAAAAGCTAATTATGGGACTAGATCTTCATTACTTTCAAGTCTGAATATGATTAACCGTGCGGGTTCATGGTGCCCGTGGGTCTTCCGACCCATCCTGTTAACTTCATATGCGGAGCCACACGGCAGGCCTACCTCGAAGATAAGAGAGGTGCTCTAAAAAAATGAAGGACGCGCAGTCTCGGTTGGTGCTAACAAAGAACCTTTACGCACTTGCACTAGTAATACAAGTACAATATATACGCTGTATTTCACGTCGCAATCGCGACGACATCGAGGCGGGTTCCCTGAGGGTAAAACCAACCCTGAACGGTAAACGAATTAAGATTTAACGGAAAGGAAACCAAACGCCATGGACTACCAAGCAACCGCTGCTCAGCCCGAAAGCCTGCAGATTATAAGGTGTCTTGTGGTCAGCACGACGAATCCTCTAGACCGGGGCCGCCATCTCATCGTCAGATAGCTCCTCAATTGTAATCAAGTAGACTGAATGGACCTCGAACCAGCTCTCAGATCTGGGTACAAATCCTTGACCTGGCCAGGAATCAAACCCGGGGACCCGTAAACCGCGGGGGGGGGGGGCTTTACTAAAATAGTAGTCGTTACAAATATGTTAATATATTTTACAATTTGCTTTACGTCGCACCGACACAGACATGTCTTACGGCGGCGACGGGATAAAAAAGGGCTACGGGTGGGAAGGAAGCGGACGTAGTCTTAATTAGGATACAGTGTGTTAATAGAAATCCACGGAAAACATTCTTTAGTGCTTCCGACAGTGGGGTTCGAACCCACTATCTCCCGAATGCAAGCTCTCAGCTACACGACGCTAACCGCACGGCCAACTCGCTCGGCAAATAATTCAATTACTTTTACTGAATTACTTACCAACTCTGATTATAGTAAAATGTAAATATTTCATGTATTGAAAATTACGTAAATAGGTTGTGTCCCACTTTCTTCTTCAGCAAGGTCTTTCTCCAAGAATTATGGCAATGAAGTAATCCCATCTACAGCGAGGACATGAAGTGGTCAGGATACTTGGAGGCTATGTTACACTCCGGAATTTCCTGCTACGTCCAAGTGAGTCATAACTCCTGTCTAAACCACTTCCATCTCTACAGGCTTATAATATGATAACTTACTTTAGAGAGAAGAAATAAGCAAAACAATCCCTTGCTTTCACATTACTGCATCCCAAAAGCACGAGAACGCCAAGACAAATGCGAAAATTTTAGGAATAACAAAGAGACAATAATAATTATTATTTTAGGAATAACAAAGAGCCAATAATTATAATTATAATCAGTTTATCCTCCAGAGTCGGTTTTTTCCTCAGATTCGGTGAGGAATCGCACCTCTACCGCCTCAAGGGCAGAGTCCTGGAGCGTGAAATATTTGGTCGGGGATACAACTGGAGGGGGGAGGCGGCCTCACCTGCTATTCTGAACTGAGGCCTTGTAGGGCCTTAAGTTAGGTATCATCCCGGCATTTGCCTGGAGAAGAAGTGGGGAAACCACAGAAATCCTCTTCGAGGATGGCTAAGGTGGGGATCGAACCTCCTTCTAATCAGTTAACCTCCCGAGGGTGAGTGGATCCCGTTCCAGTCCTCGTACCACTTTTCAAATTTCGTGGCAGAGCGGGAATGTAACCCGGGCGTGTGGGGGGGGGGGGGTAGGTAGCTAATCACCAATACACCACAGAGGTGGACAAAGCCATTAATACCGAGAGAAAAACCGGTTGTAACAGAACTTGATTTCATCCTCACCGGCTACATTTACACCTCACTTGATTGAAACTTGAGCCCCATCGCTTTAAGGAATTTCAACCTGGTTATGGCTTTAACTGAGTAGTCACTTCAAGTTTTCTTTGTGATTTCTCATCTTTGCTTTCCGTTTGATGCATGGTCGACGGTAATTAATATTTAAATTCATTCAGTGCTTTACAAAGTACGAGTACAGATGGCTTTGAAATGGCGGTGCTAAGTCTCGGCTGCATTTTTATTACGCAATGAGTCTGAAGGAAGCTCAGCCCACAAGGAATAAACGAGTGCCTGTTTCAATGTAAGTATTATTCAGTACGAAGTCAGCTAACTCCCACCTTGTCGTGGGTAGAAACAACACCAAAAGTTCACACAACGCATTTACTACTTCACACCCGACAGAATAGCTGAACACTCAGTTTTCTACAATGTATTTGCATTCGGCCCACGCGTGATCACTTCCTTCATGTCGTGAGCAAAATTATTCGAGGAAGTTCGAGGAGAAGATGATAAGAAATTCAGTCGGGTCGATGCAAAACTCAACATCTGTCAGTAAGAGTACACAATTATAATTCCTGAATTAAGAAAAAGCACAATGCCCGGTTTCCAAAATAATAATATCTGATGATATCCTAATCTACGTTAATTTATGTCTGTGGTTCCCAAACTGGTGGGCACAGGGGGTGCTCGGGGAGGGGGAGGGGGTTTCCAAAGACGAGTTAACAAAGACAAAAAATAAAGTATTTTGCAAGATAAGTTTTCCCTGCGTGCTTGACATCTGGATGAAATTCTCCTTCAGAAAAACATATCTTTCTTAAGCTGTCCTGAGAATGGTTTTCCGTGGTTTTCCATGCTTCTGCACTAAGGAGAATGCCGGGACAGTTCCTAGTACAGGCCACGGCCGTCAACCCTCTCACCTCTCCGCATATCTCCTTCACCGTACTAACTAATCTCCTGGCCTGAGAGACGGCGTCACAGTCTAGGAGGCCCGCCTCTCCCGTCAGAAGAGGAAAGAAAACATTTTACTAGTAGTAACTATTTACATATTTTTTTCCTGTAATGTGTTCCTTGGTTCAATACCCTCAGCTGTTTTTCTTATTTTTTTGAAAAATGGCCACAGCGCTTGTAGTGGTGCTTAAGTGAAATAATGCACTGACTCTTATTAGCGCTCATAGTGGTAGAAAAAGGCAAACGGCTGATCTAATCGACCGTATAACGATTATTTATTAAAACAAATGCAATTTTTAAGGAATAAATACTTCATTATAGTTCACCGGGCGAGTTGGTCGTGCGGTTAGGGGCTCGCGGCTGTGAGCTTGCACCCGCCAGGCAAATGCTGGGGCTGTACCGTAATTAAGGCCACGACCGCTTCCTTCCCACTCCCAGGCCTTTCCTATCCCATCGTCGCGATAAGAACTATCTGTGTCGGTGCGACGTAAAGCAACTAGCATTATAGTTCATTTACCTAAAATTCGTAGTTCATTCATATCCCTAGGGTGTTTTTAACATTGAGTTGCTTACCTGAAGGGCTAGTACTGCGTATTTTCTTTGAAATGTATGCGTGTTGTCTTTCAAAATTAAGTATACATTTCTTATCATCTTCTAAATGGTGTCCATCCAACTGGGGCAGAAATTATGGTAAGAAATGGACTGCAAATGCACAGTCAAATTCAAAATATGAGGGTGTTTAGGGGTTGCAGTAAGAATATAAAGGAGAGGGAATATAAGTCTCCGGCAAGACCCCAACTAGAGTATGGTTCCAGTGTACGGGACCCTCACCAGGATTACAGGTCCTACCAAAAGTTTAAGGACACCTGCATATTTCATGAACATGATTCCTGTCTTTAAGCTTTTAGTCTCAGGCATACGATTGTTTACAGGGAACTAGAACATATTTAGAGGAACATTTGCTGAAATTTTCATGAAAATATCGTTCTTTGTTTCGAAGTTATTGAAGTTCTTGTTTATACTAATTGGAAAGAAAATAGCTATTTTTTAATAGTTGAGGTGATTTGGACATTACAATATGGAGATTACAGTAATAATTTTTGTTATGGAGAAACACAGATAACTATAGAATATTTATAATTGTAACAGAGAAACAGAATATATTTCCATTTAAGAATATCCCCCGTTTTATAGCTCGCAGCAGAACCACAGAAAGTCGTAAAAAACAAACATTCCTTGACCTTGGTTGGACAGGAGGCTCCTGAAGCTATAGAAATCGTGTTTGTGTTACGTTGTACTGTAGATATCTCGCTACAGCGTAACTTACTAAGGGAGATGTTCAATAAATTTCCAATTTCTTTGCAATCATTTAAGAAAAGTCTAGGAAAACAACAGATAGGGAATCTGCCACCTGGGCGACTGTCCTAAATGCAGATCAGTAGTGACTGATTAACTTATGATGAACACAACCTTTTGACATGCGCCACATCATTCATTAGTGAATACATTCTTCCACGTAGAGTTGACGTCAGGAAGAGCAACCGGAAGTAAAACTGGGCAATGTCTATATTCTCTGCACAGATTACTCTCGCGACCCTACCAGGATGTACCAGAAGAAGAAGAAGAGGATAGTAATAACAATCTGTTAACTGAAAGAAAAAAAAAGATTAGTCATTTATCATTAGACAGTAAGTAGCTATTCAGTATTCAATTAATAACAATCAACTAATTGAAAATATAATTGCTTATTTATCAATACGTAATAATTATCGGTATTGAGTAACACACATCAAAGAGGTACCGGTACTAGCGTATGTCTTTTATGAATATTGTTATCAAAAGCATTAGTGCTACTCAGAGAACGTTCTCGGTATCGCAGCCCATATATTAAAATCTCCTCCAAGAGAAACTCAAGCTCTTATCTAATCTCTTCCCGACAGCTGTGTAATCAGCATCAATAAAGCTATTGAGGGCAGCAGTGGAACATCACCTCTACTGCACATTTTGAAAACAGAATTTCAGCATTAAGAATTTACAGAGTTTAGATCATAATTCTCTATAGTGCCTTGCTACATGAGATTTTTGTGTACATAATTCGTTGCTCTGTCCCTACTGAAAACAGAGCGGAGCGAAAGTGTTGATAAAGACCCAATTAAAATAAAATGATGTTGAGAATAGTGCACCACGCTTTTGATTATGTCAAACATTCCTATCTGAAGCACATTTTATACACTGAAGGGATAGACAATGATGACCTGACTTTCATAAGCAATCAGTAAGGTTCGAACACTGTGAGATGTGCGTCAGTAGCCGCGATTGGGAATTAAAGTGTGGGTGGGGGTGAGGGGCACAAAAATTGATAGACAACAAAAAGTACCCGGATTTAAGGGATACAGCGGGGGATAGGTAGATATTAAAATTAAAGCCCCATGTGGGTGTGGGCGGTAGAATAACACCCACGGTATCCCCTGCCTGTTGTAAGAGGCGACTAATAGGGGCCCCAGGGCTCTGAACTTTGGAGCGTGTGTTGGCAAGCACGGGCCCCTTAGCTGAGTCCTGGCATTGCTTCGACTTACTTCTGTCAGGCTCCTCACTTTCATCTATCCTATCCGACCTCCCTTGGTCAACTCTGGTCATTTTCTGACCCCGACGGTATTAGACCACTCGAGGCCTCGGGAGTCTTTCATTTTCACGACCTTCGTGGCCCTTACCTTCTCTGGCCGACATCTTTTCGTTTTTCGAAGTGTCGGATCCCTTCCATTTTGTCCTTTTCCGATTACTGTTATATAGAGGATGGTTGCCTAGTTGTACTTCCTCTTAAAACAATAAACACCGAGCTCGATAGCTGCAGTCGCTTAAGTGCGGCCAGTATCCAGTATTCGGGAGATAGTAGGTTCGAACCCTACTGTCGGCAGCCCTGAAAATGTTTTTCCGTGGTTTCCCATTTTACACCAGGCAAATGCTGGGGCTGTACCTTAATTAAGGCCACGGCCGCTTCCTTCGCACTCCTAGCCCTTTCCTGTCCCATCGTCGCCATTAGACCTATCTGTGTCGGTGCGACGTAAAGCAACTAGCGAAAAAAAAAACAATAATCACCACCACCACCACATTAAAACTTTTTAAAAAAGAGAGAGTCCGCCTCTGTGGTGTAGTGGTTAGCGTGATTAGCTGCCACCCCCGGAGGCCCGGGTTCGATTCCCGGCTCTGCCACGAAATTTGAAAAGTGGTATGAGGGCTGGAACGGGGTCCACTCAGCCTCGGGAGGTCAACTGAGTAGAGGTGGGTTCGATTCCCACCTCAGCCATCCTGGAAGTGGTTTTCCGTGGTTTCCCACTTCTCCTCCAGGCGAATGCCGGGATGGTACCTACCATAAAGCCACGGCCGCTTCCTTCCCTCTTCCTTGCCTATCCCTTCCAATCTTCCCATCCCTCCACAAGGCCCCTGTTCAGCATAGCAGGTGAGGCCGCCTGGGCGAGGTACTGGTCATTCTCCCCAGTTGTATCCCCGACCAAGAGTCTGAAGCTCCAGGACACTGCCCTTGAGGCGGTAGAGGTGGGATCCCTCGCTGTGTCCGAGGGAAAAGCCGACCCTGGAGGGTAAACAGATGATGATGATGATGAAAACAGAGAGAAAGTTACAAAATAGTAAGATCTTTGATGCTCTCTGAGCGAATTTCGACAGGGAAGTAAATGTTGACAGACTACCAACATAACTGCCATAATAATAGTTTTCTTTAGATTTTGATTCACTACTATATCAGTATATAGTTTGATGCAACCCTCCATTCCACCCTATTCTGTGCGAACCTTTTCGTTTCTACGTAACTGTTACATCCTATATCTGCTCTAATCTGCTTGTAATTTTCATACCTTGGTTTACCTCTACCATTCTTACCTTCTACACTCCCCTCAAAAACTAACTGAACAAGACCTGGATGTCTTAAGATGTGCCCTATCATTCTCTCTCTTCTTCTCATCAAATTTAGCCAAATCGATCTCCTCTCACCAATTCAATTCAGCATATCTTCATTCGTGATTCGATCTATCCAGCTCACCTTCAGCATTCTTCTGTAACACCACATTTCAAAAGCTTTTCTCTTTCTTTCTGAGCGAGTTATCGTACATGTTTCACTTCTATGCAATGGCACGCTCCACACGAAAGTCTTCAAAAACATGTTTTAATTCTTATATCAATGTTCGAGTGAGCAAATTTATTTTCTTAAGAAAGGCCCTCGCCGGGCGAGTTGGCCGTGCGCGTAGAGGCGCGCGGCTGTGAGCTTGCATCCAGGAGATAGTAGGTTCGAATCCCATATCGGCAGCCCTGAAAATGGTTTTCCGTGGTTT
This sequence comes from Anabrus simplex, assembly GCF_040414725.1. Taxonomy (NCBI): domain Eukaryota; kingdom Metazoa; phylum Arthropoda; class Insecta; order Orthoptera; family Tettigoniidae; genus Anabrus; species Anabrus simplex. Next base: position 1,744,680,857 of record NC_090265.1, read on the forward strand.
CCCATTTTCACACCAGGCAAATGCTGGGGCTGTACCTTAATTAAGGCCACGGCCGCTTCCTTCCATCTCCTAGGCCTATCCTATCCCATCGCCGCCATAAGCCCTATCTGTGTCGGCGCGACGTAAAGACCCTAGCAAAAAAAAAAAAAGAAAGGCCTTCCTTGCTTGTGCTAGTCTGCATTTTATGCCCTCCTTAATTCTGCCATTGTTAGTTATTTTACTACCTAAGTAATAATATCCATCTACTGTACTTCCTTTAAGACTCTATTTCCTAATCTAATATTACCTGCATCACCTGACTTCGTACAATTAAAAAGTCATTTAGTATTTGACTACACAATAACAAAGCAACATATACGTATAGTGGAATGGCGAATGGCTTTTAGAGCCGGGAGATCCCAGGACGGGTTCGGCTCGCCAGGTGCAGGTCTTGTGATTTGACACCCCATGAAGACAACACATACGCCCAGCCCCCGTGCCAGGGAATTAACCAATGATGGTTAAAATTCCCGACCCTGTCGGGAATCGAACCCGGGATCCCTGTGACCAAAGACCAGCACGCTAAACATTTAGCCATGGAGCCGGACATATACGTATAGATAGAACTGAACAGACGCATCTGGCTGAGACAGACTGTCGAATGCACCCGACAAGCGGGTGAATCATACCCCAGTAGCCATGACCTTGGAAAAAATATAACCCTGCTACCCTTCCTCACACCACATGCCACACGTTACTACGCGAATCTCCACTACTTGTTGTGGCGCTGCACGAATAGGTTAGCCGCAACAATAAATTAAAGAAAATAATTAGCTGACAAGACAACAGAGTTTGAATAAATTGCATTTTTTTAAAAAAATCTTAGTTTCGGGCGGATAGAATAGAATAAAAATGTATTTTTCTCCACAAAGGTGGGGGGAGGGGGCTAATCGCCTAATCGCCGCCAGTGACACGGGTAACTGGAATGAAACAGGGAGAGCGACAGGGTTGTGTGTTATCCCCACTACTGTTTAATTTATATTCTGAGCTGATCTTCCTAAGTGCACTGCAAGAGGCACAAGATGGAATAAAGATACTTGAGGTATGCAGATGACACTGTAATCTTTGCTGATAGTCTGAGTGTTTACAATGCCTAACAGCCTTGTTAATAGACAACATAATGACAGAAGGTGAAGCATTTCGACCTAGAAATAACGGAGTCCTCTCAGCCTCGCAAGGTAAACTGAGTACAGGAGTTTCGAATCGTACCTCAGCCATCCTCGAAGTAGTTTTCCGCGGTTTCCCACTTCTTCTCCAGGGAATGGTCGGGATGGTGCCAAACTTAAGGCTACTTCCTTTCCTCTTCTTTGTCTATCCCTTCCAAACTTCCCATCCCCCAAAAGGCCCCTCTTCAGCACAAGAGGTGAGGTCACCTGAGCGAGATGCTGGTCCTCCTTGCCAGTTGTATCCCCGACCAAATGTCTCACGCTCCAGAACACTGCCCTTGACGCGACAGAGGTGGGATCCCTCGCTGTGTCCGAGGGGAAAACCAACTCTGGAAGGTCAACGGATTAAATAATAATAATAATAATAATAATAATAATAATAATAATAATAATAATAATAATAATAATAATAATAATAATAATAATAAACGGATTAAATAATAATAATAATAATAATAATAATAATAATAATAATAATAATAAAAACACCAAGTGTGTTACCAGATATCTTTTACATGCCGACATCGTTTAGCATAGAGCGCCGAACGGACTTTTTTTTCGTCCTTCAAACATCCTGGTACCACTGTCGGGTTTTCTACCGTGATCTTGGGATCGGCTGGCCAGTCTCTACCTTTGATCCACAGGGAGCTAACGATCAATAAAATAAAAAATGCTGCGATATTAACTTTAACTCCCTATCCGATGTATACCAGCTGATATGTTACTGGGTTGGCAGTTGTGGGTCAGCTGTGTTTCCTTTTCGTTTGCAATCTGGGAGGAAATGCATGAGCTACGTGCCGCCTTTCTATTACTGTGTTACTTAATGATAGAGCCCGAGGATATTACATTGTGATCGACAAAACATCTGGCTTGCGTCAAGGCGACCGAGCTTCTGCACGAGGCCAATGTCTTCGTACTTCAGAGTCCTAAATGTTGCGTTAAAGACTTCCGCAGACAAAGGTTGGTGATTGTAAATGGTGCGAGACCTGTTCCACTAGAAGTCTGTAAGGTAATCAAATTAGTGGTTGTTCCTCCCACACACAAATATCAAAAGAACTGTTTCGGCAAGACAATGCTCGTTGTCATATACTGTTCTTACTGTATATGTGAAATGTGTGTGAAATTGTTTATGATGGTGCTGGAATTAGAGTGTTAAACTAGTAGTACTTCTTATAATATTTTATTTCATACCATGGCGAATTTATTTCAAATTACATACTTTATTTATAGTTCGCCTGTGTGGTATAGTGGTTAGTGTGATTAGCTGCCACCCCCGGAGGCCCGGGATCGATTCTTGGGTCTGCCACGAACTTACCAAGGGAGATGTTCAATAAATTTCCAATTTCTTTGAAATCATTTCGGAAAAGGCTAGGAAAGCAACAGATAGGGAATCTGCCACCTGGGCGACTGCCCTAAATGCAGATCAGTATTGATTGATTGATTCGACGAAATCTGAAAAGAGGTATGAGGGCAGGAACGGGACCCACTCAGCCTCGGGAGATCAACTGAGTAGACGTGGGTTCGATTCCCACCTCAGCCATCCTGGAAGTGGTTTTCCGTGGTTTTCCACTTCTCCTCCGGGCAAATGCTAGGATAGTACCTAATTTAAGGCCACGGCCGCTTCCTTCCCCCTTCCTTATCTATCCATTACAATCTTCCCATCCCACCACAAGGCCCTTGTTCAGCATAGCAGGTGAGGCTGCCTGGGCGAAGAACTGGTCCCCCTTCACAGATGTATGCCCCGACCCAAAGTCTCACGCTCCAGGACACTTCCCTTGAGGCGGTAGAGGTGGGATCCCTCGCTAAGTCCGAAGGAAAAACCAACCCTGGAGGGTAAACAGGTTAAGAAAGTTATTTATAGATAATTTTGATACGCGTGACGCAAATCATCCATGTTTGACTCGTGCAATGGGTTTTTACTGTTGAAAACTTCTCTTGGCAGACAAAGTAGGAGTCCCAATACTACGAAAAACATAAAATTAAGCAATTTCCTCAATTGTGCCGAAATTTGAAGGACTAAGGGGCCCGGAAAGGTTTCAAATTGTGTCTTGGATATCTCTATCAAACTAAAAGAACGAATTTCGAAAATCACTTCCGGCCTAAATGCAGTTCCGGAAAAATAGCCTAAATCGCTTCTTTCTTCACTCGTCTTTATTTTTATTCATATCCTAGCCAAATTAACTTATTTTCAACATTATTTCTGCAACGTGTTCCTTGGTTCAATACTCTAAGGCGTTTTTAAATTTCTGAAAAAATGTCCACACCGAATGTAGTTATAAGGGCTTAAGTGAAACTCTACATTGACTCACATTAGCGCTCGTAGTGGTGCTAAAATGAAACTCTGCATTGACTCACTATAGCGCTCGTAGTGGTGCTTAAGTTAAACTCTGCATTGACTCACATCAGCGCTCGTAATGGTAGAGAGAGGAAAACGACTAATCTAATCGACCGATAACGGTGATTAAGAAAAGGATTGTTTACTTCATTATATTTCAATTATCTAAAATTCGTAGCGCATTTCCCTAGGATGTTTTCAACAAGAGTTGCTTGCCTGAAGGACTAGAACTATGGATTTTTGTCTTGTTGTGAGTATGTTGGTAAGAAGGATATGCAATTTAAGAGCACAAATTGGGGCAAATATTCATTTATAGGGCAGGAGTAAGGGACTGGAATAAATTATCAAGGCAAATATTCGATAAATTTTCACGTTCTTTGTTTTAAAAAAAATATTTTTGCTGGTGGATTTACGTCGCACCGACACAGATAGGTATTATAGTGACGATGGGATAGGAAAGGCTTAGGAGTTGAAATGAAGCGTCCGTGGCCTTAATTAAGGTACAGCCCCAGCAGTTGCTTGGTACGAAAATGGGAAACCACGAAAAAGCCATCTTCAGGGCTGCCAACAGTGGGATTCGAACCCACTATCTCCCGGATGTAAGCTCACAGCCGCGCGCCCATAACCGCACGGCCATCTTGCCCGGTTTCTTTGGAAATATTTAAGAAAAAGCTAGGTAAACAATTGATCGGGAATATGCCACCTTGATTACAGCCCTAATTGTAGATCATTGATGAGTGATTGAAAGGTATGCACATGGAGTTATATGGTATCAAAACACCAAACTTAATGTTATTTGAAGTAGTGAAAAGTCCACTAAGCTACCAGAGTGGTAAACATGGTCATCCGGTCTTGGATAAATGGAGGTAATACCAAATTTATGATATACTCAAATATATACGGTATTTAACTGTCGGAAATGCATTAACCTATAAATGATGGCGGACGATTACTTGAGCTATGAATCCAGTGACGCCATTTTTGCTTTAGATGGGTACAGAACTATAGTGCTGCTATCAGGCGGAGAAACAAGCTAAAACGAATGTTAGGTCACGGCCGACTTGATGCGTCGCTTTAGCTAGCTCCTCACCGGCCTTGACAATCGGGTCCACACACTGTAATCGGAGTAGTTACACAGCTCGACACGTGGCGCTGGCGGCCGACCTACTTGCGGTAGAACTGCATACTTCTTTATGGAAAATATATTGACATTGATTGCCGATTTATCGTAATTTAGAGCTATGGAGAATATTACATGGGTTAATACTATTAAAATGATTATTCCTAAAGGTTACTTTCGTTGATATTTGCCAAAGTGATGTCGTGAAATGAAACTGCGGGGAAATGACGTAGTCCAGCTGACGTTCTGATACTGACTCTGATTGCCGATGTATCTTAATTTAGAGAATAAAATAGTATGTTAGATTGACTAATATTGTTACAATGATTAATCCTATAGGCTACTTTCATTGATACGTGCCAAAACAACGTCGTGAAATGAAACCGCGGAGGATGGAGTAGTCCAACTGACGTTTCTTAATTGTGAGGAATAATAGTAATCGTTTTTATTATCATGGCATTTTGATACATAGCAGAACTTACCACAATGCTTTTATCTTCTGATGTTAATATTGAGATTAAGAGTCATTGTTCACTTAGAGTTTTAAAATTCTTCAAGAGCTGCTCTCAGGAAGGGGGTTGGACAAAACATAGAAGTCTTACTTTTTCCATATTCGTTGTATGCATAACATAAATATTTTGACTCAAACATGTTCAAATTTTAATTCGATATATATAGTTTCAGATTACATTTCATTCATACCTTTCACTAGAATATTAAATACCGGGCAAGTTGGCCGTGCTAAATTCAGACAATAATATTTACTTGAAATGCAATAGGGCGGAACAAGTTGTCCGCGCGGCGTGCAGCTGTGAGCTTGCATCCGGGAGATAGTGGGTTCGAACCGTACGGTCGGCAGCCCTGGAGATGGTTTTCCGTGGCTTCCCATTTTCACATCAGGCTGTACCTTAATTGATGCCACGACCGGTTCCTTCCCACTGCTAGCCCTTTCCTATTCCACCGGCGTCATAAGACCTATCTGTGTCTGTGGGCGTAAAACAAATAGCGGAAGAAAAAGAAGAAGAAGAAGAAGAATTTAACAAAATTCATTTAGAGAAAAGTATTTTGAGTAAATAAATTGTAAACTGTTCTCTGCTCGATGATGATGATGCTTGTTGTCTAAAGGGGCCTAACATCTAGGTCATCGGCCCCATTGCTCAGGTAACAACACTTCATATGTTGTCCTTACCGTCATAGCAGTAGTGCTTCTTACTAGTCAATATTTAAATGTTAAAGTTCAGATTATCTTGGATAAAAATGTGTTGTGTTGCTGTCATATGGCAAATACGACACCGCCTAAAGGATTATTCTATGAAAGAAAATTCATGGGTAAAAATACCTGATTAGCGTGATTAGCTGCCACTCCCGGAGGCCCGGGTTCGATTCCTGGCCCTGGCACGAAATTTCAAAAGTGGTACGAAGGCTGGAACGGGGTCCACTCAGCCTTGGGAGGTCAACTGTGTAGAGGAGGATATCGATTCCCACCTAAGACATCCTCGAAGTGGTTTTCCATAGTTTCTCACTTCTCCTCCAAGCAAATGCCGGGATGGTATCTAACTTAAGGCCACGGCTGCTTCCTTCCCTCTTCCTTGTCTATACCTTCCAATCTTCCCATTCCCAACACAAGGCCCCTGTTCAGCATAGAAGTTGCGGCCGCAGGGCGAGGTACTGGTCATCCTTCCCAGTTGTAACCCCGACCCGCAGTCTCACGCTCTAGGCCACTTCCCTTGAGGTGGTAGAGGTGTGATCCCTCACTGAGTCCGAGAGATAAGCCAACTCTGGAGGGGTAAACAGAGTAAGAAAGAAAGAAAGAAAGAAAGAAAGAAGGTAAATACCCGAAATAGAAACGGAAAACTAAGATGCGAGTGCTACCTGCTTTTAGCCACTCCGTAGTTTTGTCCTGGTCTACAGAGAATTCGTGAAATGATAGTGTCCCTTTGCTTTTTTTTCCTGTTCGGAGTACAAAAAGGCACACAGCAATATATATTCGAATATTTCCTATCACAGTTAAAGAAAAGCAAATCACCACACCATTAAAAAACGAATTAGCGCATAAATTAAAATCCTTGTTCAGGACGAAGTTACACCGAGAAATCACTTTGTTCTTGTTTCCATAAAATTTCTGCTCGAAGTACGAAAAGGTGCACAAGAATGTCACAAATTCCAAGATTTGTAAACACAATTTAAAAAATATACTCACCACCCTACACAATAAAAAATAAACTCACTAGCGCATATCTATCAGATCTCAATATCAAGCTAACAAGCACCTCATTGCGAACACATTGCCAACATTTACGACAGCAAAACCATATTAATAAAACTGGAAATGCGGCAATTTGTGGTGTACAGCTTCCTGTCAGTGGGTAGTAGGCCAGCGCTCCAGCGGCATTACGGTGAAACTTTCCAATTACAGCTTTATGCTGGGCTTCACAAGCGATTGTCAAGGCCGGTATAAGGAGCGCAGCGAGGAATCCAGTCGGCCGTGGTTAGGTGTTCTCTGCTTTATAATCTCTCTGACTATCCGTGTTTCCATTACTGTAAAACGGAGTTCAATCAATCCAACTATTAGAACAGTGCGAAAAGTAATAACCGTACGGTCACGTACTCTTTTGATTACGGAAAGAAGCAATTGAGTGGGTGCACGAAAGAGTGGGCCAAGCATCATTTGGGTAAAACTGAGAACAAAAGAACTTTTGTGTTTGGGCAAGGAAAAAAATAAAATGATTCTTTTTCTGTATTTATTCTTGTTATAGAACCTACTGTCTATCAATTTAACATAATTTTGATCATTAACTTGCAAATAAGTCCATCTCTGTGGTATAGTGGTTAGCGTGATTAGCTGCCACCCCAGAGGGGGCGGGTTCGATTCGCGGCTCTGCCACGAAATTTGAAAAGTGATACGAGGGCTGGAACGGGGTCCACTCAGCCTCGGGAAGTCAATTGAGTAGAGGGGGCTCGATTCCCACCTCAGCCATCCTGGAAGTAGCCTTCCGTGGTCTCCCACTTCTCCTCCAGGCAAATGCCGGGATGGTACCTAACTTAAGGCCACGGCCGCTTCCTTCACTCTCTTATGCCTGTCTTATCCTATCGTCGCCGTATGACCTATCTGTGTCGGTGCCACGTAAAACTAATTGTTTAAAAAAAAACGTTCTTTAACTGGCTACAGTTATGTGTCTTTTGTCATTATACTTTCTTGGCAGCACAATGTTGGCAAGAGATGATCTACCTACTTTTGTTTTTCCTGAAATATCCACTGCAACATATTCTTCGACGGACCCATAGGAATATTTAAAGAAGTGCTTACAAATTCCATCCTTTTTTCATCATTACCATAGATACTTTAATTAGTAAAACTTTTTGTTTAATGTCGGATACCATTCTTTTAGTGATTTTTTCTAACAATGAATCAGTACCGTACTTACAAATATATCACTCGTCATTTTTGTTAGGCCTACATGGAATGGCTTTTTATCGAGGCCACCCACTCATCAGGCAGAAAAATAAAAGAAACAGAACGTTTCTTTTTCTGTCACACCGAAGTCTCGGTCACAAGAAGCTAATTATGGCCATCTGCTGCTCTATTGTCTGAAACTTCCAGCACTTCACTAGATATGACCAATATTTCAGATTTATGTTTCTATTTTGAGAGAGATAAAAACCTTTCTCTTAGCCCATTTCTGCAATTAATTATTCATGATTTCAATCAATCAATCAATCAATCAATACTGATCTGCATTTAGGGCAGTCGCCCAGGTGGCAGATTCCCTATCTGTTGCTTTCCTAGCCTTATCCGAAATGATTTCAAAGAAATTGGAAATTTATTGAACATCTCCCTTGGTAAGTTATTCCAATCCCTAACTCCCCTTCCTATAAATGAATATTTGCCCCAGTTTGTCCTCTTGAATTCCAACTTTATCTTCATATTGTGATCTTTCCTACTTTTATAGACGCCATTCAAACCTATTCTTCTACTAATGTCATTCCACGCCATCTCTCCGCTGACAGCTCGGAACATACCACTTAGTCGAGCAGCTCTTCTTCTTTCTCTCAATTCTTCCCAACCCAAACATTGCAACATTTTTGTAACGCTACTCTTTTGTCGGAAATCACCCAGAACAAAATAACAATAAACTTCAAAGTCCTCTCCTTAGTTAAATAAACCTCTCTGACGTTGGCCCATTTCATTGAAGATAGTTCACACCCTCCTCTATAGATGGCACAACATAACTCAATTTCTGTAAAAATGATGGTTAGGCCTTTTTTACGAGCATCCACTCAATTACACCATAGTGTAACATGAACATAATACGAAATATAGGAACGTTTTATATTTCTTCATATACCTGCTTTTAAACTCATCCTACCGCAAAGAGGATGCTCTATGTAGCACGGGAGGATCCACTAAATTATAGCCGTATTATTCATGAGTCTGTCCATCCCTGACTTGAAGCCTAATTTTGTAAACCAGTTTGCCTGTTTCTTGCTGCTGAGCACGGCCTGCTGCACTGGCTATTGTGTCTGTTCCACAGGCACCATAATTAATTACCCGCTGAAGCACTACGAGAAGTAATTAGCTGCCCATTTAAGTACTGCATAAAGTATTTTTAGCGTGTTTATATCTCTTCTCTATATTAATACCGTACTGGTTAATGACGTACGTCAGAAAGACATTAGTAGAAAATAACACCTCTTCCTTGTATAAAGCTCCTGTTTCATGAATAATACGTACTTCTACATGTGTACATGCACTTTTGTTGGGATTTCTACAACTTACTGGATGTTGTCAGTAGAATGAACCTATCCTATAGAGCTTTTTACTCAAATTGACAAGTGGTGGTTTAGTGCAGGGAGAAACGGCAGGCATTAGTCTATCCTGTGTATTATTATTATTATTATTATTATTATTATTATTATTATTATTATTATTATTATTATTATTATTATTAATAATAATTGTACCAGGCGGTACACCTCTACTCTGTTTATTTAAAAGTTGCGCCAGTTGAAACTCCTCTTCTGGAGGAAGTCTGAACTTTATCTACGGTCTTAATTTCCAAATTTCTCTGAAGATGTCACTACGTGGAAAATTTTGAGTTTGTGAACTGTGTCATTTTCGACGTACTTTTGTTTTGCTTGTATTAAGAAGTGTGAACTTTCTCTTATAGAGGACACTACTGTAGATCAACAATAGTGCAACCTAGTGCGGAGTCAAAGAACTATTTTGTTGGAGAAAATTTAATTTCAGGAGTTTGTTCTTTGTTAAATTTCTTTCTGTCATTGTTTAAGTTGGCAATATTTACCCCTTTCTTCCCCTTGCTTTGAATGTATCCAATCACGAATTTCTTCAATGAATTTCTGACCAATCAGGGGTATCTTCCCCCATCTTGTATCTGTTGCGGGGTCCTACCCAATAAAATCTTTGTGGGAGGGTGTTTTCTTTCCCCTAACGCCTAGAATTTTCTGCGAGAGTATTTAAACTGCTGATTTTGGGGTCTCCGGGCCACTTCTGTTCCATCTTTCAGTGTATTAAGTACATAGCAGGAGGCGGGAAGCGCCTCTTTCCTCGGCAGCGATCTACTACCAGGTAATGGCCTATTAATATCTTCTTTTCTTGCTAGGTCGGCAGTTTAACTCTCGCGGCGGGTTCGAAGCGTTTTCCATCATGTAACCTTTTCCTAAAATGTAACTACTCTTTTCTTCTATTCTCTTGTAAAGCTACATTATGGGATAGAGAGTGCTAACCCTCTCGAGTTCCCACTCACATCGTCTTGAGGTGAACTTATTTTTCTCAACCAATTCTCCCGTAATGTAATGTAAATTGCCTTTAAGTCACCTCTGTAGTATGGGATTAGCCCTTGTATTAACGGCCTAGTGCCAAGTAGGTCTTAAGCAAAGTGTATTAGGAGTGCAAGTTCGCCTCCTCTCAAGTTGTATTTTAGAGGTCATGTATTAATCTTTTCTCACCTAATAGACCTCAGTAGGTTGGGTATTTTACCCCTGTGTATATGTCCTTTGAGGACAACTTGAAAGTTGAGTTTGGTGTGGCCTGGGAGAGGCTTAACTTTAAGAGCGAGTGGCTCTTTTCTAAAACTGAGAGTTGTATGCCTCGAGGAGGCTTTGCTGTGTAATTTGGAGCAAGGGCTCCAGGGTTTGAGTGGGGTCTTCTGCCCCTTTTGTTGAAATTGGTATATCGTAAAGTTGAGCTAGTTGCTCAAGAATTGTGTTTTCAGGGCTCGAAGCCCAAATTCTTTAATCCCTGTAATTGTACATTTCAAGTTGTATTTCGGCTACTAAGTACCTGTTCTATTTGTTGTTACCTAATTTTGAAAAGAAAATATAACCTTGTTAAATTTTAAAATTTAATTTCTCTTTAGTAGCTTGAGACCTATTCACCACCCAGCACCTTCTTTCATGCTTAACTACCACAAAAACTCGGTAACAAGTGGTAGCAGAGCGTGGTTGAATGGGTCTCAATTTAGCCCCTTTTGACGGCTAAACATTGCTTTGATTCGAACTCTAACAATTTTCTCAGTTGCTGGAATTTTTTGAGTTTTTCAAAATTGTTCTGTCATCATGCCCGGCCCTCGCGATGTTCTCCTCCTTAACTACTTGCGCAAAGAGGAGTTGATATATGAGTTAACTATCAGAAATGTTCAATCTGGAGGCACGGTTGCAATAGACACTAACAAGCTTAGAGAGTCCCTTGATTTACCCATTTCCATCCCCAATTTGGGAGAGAAAGAAATTGATGATTCTCTTTCCACGATCGTCGAAAATATTACTGGGCTAGCATCTGTAGTTAGTTTTTTTGATGAAAACGATCCGTCTCCTAATCAAATTAAGCGTGTGCAAGGCAGGCTGTATCACTTTGCAAATAGAGTTAATGATCTGTTGTCTCTAAAGGTGAATGACGTTCAGAGGAAGGACGCTAATACACTCCTTGAAACTATTTCTGAATTGTCTAATAAGGTCACTCAATTGCTAACCGGCGAAGTTCCTCCCAAAACTGATCAACCCGCCACAGTGAATGTAGGTAGTGATGAAGTGCCTCCTCAGGGAGAAGTCAATAGGATAACCGTGGCTGCTCAAACTATCTCTGCCCCATCGAACAACGAATCTGAACACCGTGCATCGTTGAGTAACATCCGTTCGGAGTTGACTTCCTTACCCTTGAAACCTTTGCCTACTATGTCGCCCGGGTTCAGCAGCTTGCCTCATCCGTTGGCAATGTTGCTCAGAGGTATATCCAAGTTTTCCGTTAATACCACCAGTGATGTAATTTCATTTTTAAGATTTCTAGTGGAATTTCAGGATCATGCTCTGGTTTTTTCTCTTTCGCCATGTCAAATTTTGCAAATTATCTATCCGTATGCTATTGGTATTCTTTCTGATAAAATCGTAAGAGCCATTGCCGAGCAATCATCTATTGAGGATTTCCATGCCCATTTGCTAGCTAACTTCATCCCGGCTAGGGCCAGGTCCTCCCTGATTCAGAAGTACTATTACCGTGTACAGCGCTTGGATGAAAACTTGGCTGATTTCATACAAGATATCAAATTCTACACTAGGGTGTTTGCTCTGCACTTTCCTGAAGATCAGATTGTGCAGGCTATTGTAGAGGGAATTTCACCTCCCTATAGGTCATATTTGTGTTTCGCGGCGTGCCCGCAAACTTTCTCGGAACTTGAAGCATTGGCCGTTTCAGCGGAAGGAGTTAGATACGCCGATTCTTTGCGTGTCGCGAAAGAACCCCCGCCTTCCTTTAGTAACACTCGGCCTCCACCTCGCCGACCAGTCAATCCTCGTAAATGTTATGCTTGCGGGTCGCCTGACCATCTACGCGACAAATGTCCACTGATCAAGTCAAGTGGGACAAGGAATGGAGCCGGGTCATCACAAGGCTGTTTTAAGTGCGGGGCCTTCTCACATATCGCCAAGAATTGCCCAAACTCAAATAGCACCCCCTCCTGCTCAACTTCTGGTGCAAATTCCAGCTATTCCAATAATAAAAAGTGACTAGCGGCTTCGGCTGAGTCGACTAATTCTGCTTTCCAAGGCTCAGCCCCGGGCAAAAGGGTCGAGAATTCAGGGAATGAGCAATCTTCAAATTCTTTTTTTGAATGCCCCAGAGAGTGTCTTAGGATTGCGGCGGATACCCCCGCACCTGTTCCTTTTCTTAAGATTGAGTTAAATAACGAGCCTATAACAGCTCTCTTAGATTCAGGCAGTGTTTGTTCCATTATTTCGGCTGATTGGTATTCTAAATTGAAATCTGTTTGTAAACTCCCTGACTATGTCTCTTCTCCTGTTCAATACGTTTCGGCTAATTCATCTCCATTAGAAATTCTAGGTTCCTTACTGGTCAAAATTCGTGTTTTTAAGTTTACATGGAAAGTTAAATTGTTTGTGGCCAAGCAATTGTCTTGCCCCATTATATTGGGAGCTGACTTTATTTCTCACACTGGTCTTGTGCTCGATCTCCGGTCTAGGTCGTGCACATTCAAATTTGTTTCTAGTTGTAAAATACCACTATTAAAGTGTAATTCTGTGTCGTGTTCTTCTATTTCGCCTACCCAGGATGAGATGTTGTTAGACCTTAGACATCTACCTGAGGAGCAGGCTGATAGTATTCGCAAACTGTGTCAGTCGTTTCCCGAGGTGTTCTCTGATTCTCTTGGTGTTACTGACCTTATTGAATACAAAATTGAGGTCACGGATTCAATTCCTGTTCGCTTTCCACCTTATAGGCTGTCTCCTCCTAAAATGAAGGCTCTGAAGGAAATCATCGATCAGATGTTGAAGGATGGTATTATTAGGCCCTCTAAATCGGCGTATTCATCGCCTATTTTTCTAGTCCCGAAACCCCAAGGAGGCTTCAGGCCTGTCATTGATTACAGGGCTCTCAATCGGAAGGTGGTGTTGCAATCTGTGCCCCTTCCCGACCTTCATTCTTGCTTTTCATGGTTTCGTAAGGCCAAGTTCTTCACTATCTTGGACTTGAATCAGGCCTATAATCAAATTCCTCTTGCCGAAGAGTCTAAACACCTTACAGCGTTTGCCACGGACTGGAATTTATATGAATACAACCGCGTGCCTTTCGGGCTCCCCACGGGAGCAGCTGTACTCACTAGGCTACTAGATAGGGTCTTCTCCGACATCAAATTTGAGTACTTATATCACTACTTGGATGATGTCGTCGTATTTTCAGAGACTTTTGAAGAGCATCTAGATCATCTGCGAGAAGTTCTCGATCGCCTTCGTAAGGCGGGGTTAACTGTTAAGTTGTCCAAGGTTGCCTTCGCTAAGCCCTCTATGTCTTTCCTTGGGCATATTGTGTCACCTGATGGTGTAGCTGTCGATCATTCTAGAACACAGGCCATCCGTGATTTTAAACCTCCCAAGGACATTAAAGGTATCGCCAGATTCATTGGTATGGTGAATTTCTTCAGAAAGTTCATTCCTAACTTTGCTAATAGAGCGGCGCCCTTAAACCTTCTTCGTAGGAAAGGCATCAAATTCGAGTGGGGACCTTCTCAACAAGCCGCTTTTGAAGACCTTAAATTAGCTCTTTGTAATGCCCCTGTACTTGCTATGCCTGATTTCTCGAAGAAATTCATCGTCCAAACGGACGCGTCGTCGTCAGCTGTAGCTGCAGTCCTTCTTCAAGAGACTGAACTAGGGAGGCGTCCCATCGCCTATGCATCTAGGACTCTATCGGTTCAAGAAGCCAAGTATTCCATCTATGAGCTCGAAGGGTTGGCAGTCTTATTCGCCTTAGAAAAGTTCCGTCTCTATCTGGAACATGTCAAATTCGACCTGGAGACAGATAATCAAGCCTTAAGCTGGGTCTTAGGTAGGCCGCGTCGTACTGGTCGTATAGCCCGTTGGGCTATCCGTATTTCTGCCTTCCAATTCGATGTCAGGCATATCAGAGGTACTGAAAATGTGGTTGCTGATGGACTCAGCCGTATGTTTTCAAGCGACGTTGAGAACCATGAACCGGTCGACCGTTCATCACCTCCCGAGTCCACACTATTTGATGTTAATGCCATTTTAACTGATACCCCCATGCTCTTTAGGGATATCGAGAAATACCAACGTGAAGATCCGACGCTGGCTCCGATAATGGAAACCCTTTCTTCTGGGGAGCATGTCGTCCCTTATGTTCTGAGGAATGGTGTTTTATGTTGCCCTTCGAGGCATGACAAGATGATGAAAGTTGTCGTTCCAGCTGTTCTCGTGCCTATGATCTTCAAATACTATCATGAGACCCCATTGGGGGGGCATCTTGGAATCTTTAAAACCCGTGAAAAGATTCGTGAAAGGTTCATCTGGAAAGGTATGGACGGTGAAATTCGTGAACTTGTAAAAGCCTGTAAATCTTGTTTGCTTAGTAAACCAACCATGTCCACTAAGGTGGGCCTTTTGTCTTCTCATCAAGCATCGCGCCCCATGGAACGCCTGTATATTGATTATGTAGGACCCTTCCCCCAGTCGAAGGGAAATGCCAACAAATTTATCCTTGTATGTGTAGATGGTTTTACTAGATTTTCCTGGTTATTTCCGACTAAGCTGGCTACCGCTCAGTCCACCATTACCTGCTTAAATTCTATTTTTGCTTCTTTTGGTCCGTGTCAATATATTGTATCTGATAATGCTAAGGCTTTTACATCTAATTTATTTCGTAAATTCTGTTTTGACTTATCAATATCTCATGTAACTACTTCTGCTTATTACCCGCAACCATCTCTGGCTGAACGAGTTAACCGTAATCTCAGGTCCGCTCTCATTGCTTATCATCATGAAGATCCTTCCAGGTGGGACACGTCCCTGCATTGGTTAGCTTTTGCTTTGAATTCGGCGGTTCATGAATCTCACAAGTTTACTCCAGCTTCTTTGATGTTCAAGTTTGTTCCCAACTCGCCGCTCTCTAACCTCTGGTCTCTGAGTGACATTCTGCCCGAGACAATAGATCCGGACAACATCAAAGATCTTTGGAAGAAGGCTAAAGCCAATCTTAAAGTGTCTCATGAAAAGGTTAGGGAAAGGTATGATCGTGGACGGAGACCCACCCCTTTGAAGGTAGGTGACCAGGTTATGGTCAAAAATTTTGTTCCCGCGGGCAAGCTTGCCCCCAGATTCCATGGGCCTTGTATCATTCTCGATTTTCTTACGCCGGTTACTTTATTGTTAAGTAATCCAGCCACCGAGAGGATATTTAGAGTTCACCTGTCCCAGGTGAAACCGGTGTAATTTCTGTGTTAACTTGCTTCATATTATTTTGAAAGGATATGAAGGTTATATATTTTTTTTTTTTTTGAGTTTTACTTTTAAGGCATTCTGCACTACCTATAATATTTTGTTTCAGATGTAAGCTTTTTGTAAAACCCGTCCCGACCCGTTAAACTGCCATTCTGTCCTTGCCACGGCCATTACCACGCTCCCGTCTCCTGCTCCACCTTACACTGTGGCTTCATAATGTTTAATGCAATGGGTATCTACACGCCGCTGGCCCCTCAACCTCTCCATAATGCCTGTACCCTCAATGAAGACGATGGTCCAACACAATTCTGCCGCCTAGCTTTAATGTTTCAGTGCCCCCGCAGCCGCGCAGCGCCGTGCAACAACTGGGGAGGGGGATGGGCCCCCTCCTCTCCAGCGAGGCCGACACGTGCACGGCAAGCCGGAGCTCTCCTCCCGGCCAAGGCGGATGTGCGGCGCACGACCTGCTACTGGCCCGCAGCCTGTATATGTTCACCGCGGGCGCGGCGTGCTTCTACACCTCTGCTCCCCTCATAGTGCGGGCGAGCGGTATCTCAGGGTACTTAAGGGGTCCGAGCGGCCTCCCTTGGACGCAAGTTGCAACGGCCGGTCTGGCCATCCTTCTTAATCTACATCAGCTATATAGACAGTCACCCTAAGCAATAACTACTCTTGGAAATTCAGCAGCAATATTTGGTGGACATTGCAAATTTTTCTTTCACCTTTAAGTACTAAAAGCTTATCTTCAGAAATTCTACTTCTACAAACAGAAAGACTTTGCTTCACCTGCAACAACAAATTGTGAAACTGAATCACACAACATTCTGAAAATCTTGTAATCTATTTTCATATTCACCTTATAACTTGGAACTTGTTTCAAACTGATTTCATGTGTCACCCCTGGAGGAACTTTTGGGGGGGGAGGTCTGTACCAGGCGGTACACCTCTACTCTGTTTATTTAAAAGTTGCGCCAGTTGAAACTCCTCTTCTGGAGGAAGTCTGAACTTTATCTACGGTCTTAATTTCCAAATTTCTCTGAAGATGTCACTACGTGAAAAATTTTGAGTTTGTGAACTGTGTCATTTTCGACGTACTTTTGTTTTGCTTGTATTAAGAAGTGTGAACTTTCTCTTATAGAGGACACTACTGTAGATCAACAATAGTGCAACCTAGTGCGGAGTCAAAGAACTATTTTGTTGGAGAACATTTAATTTCAGGAGTTTGTTCTTTGTTAAATTTCTTTCTGTCATTGTTTAAGTTGGCAATATTTACCCCTTTCTTCCCCTTGCTTTGAATGTATCCAATCACGAATTTCTTCAATGAATTTCTGACCAATCAGGGGTATCTTCCCCCATCTTGTATCTGTTGCGGGGTCCTACCCAATAAAATCTTTGTGGGAGGGTGTTTTCTTTCCCCTAACGCCTAGAATTTTCTGCGAGAGTATTTAAACTGCTGATTTTGGGGTCTCCGGGCCACTTCTGTTCCATCTTTCAGTGTATTAAGTACATAGCAGGAGGCGGGAAGCGCCTCTTTCCTCGGCAGCGATCTACTACCAGGTAATGGCCTATTAATATCTTCTTTTCTTGCTAGGTCGGCAGTTTAACTCTCGCGGCGGGTTCGAAGCGTTTTCCATCATGTAACCTTTTCCTAAAATGTAACTACTCTTTTCTTCTATTCTCTTGTAAAGCTACATTATGGGATAGAGAGTGCTAACCCTCTCGAGTTCCCACTCACATCGTCTTGAGGTGAACTTATTTTTCTCAACCAATTCTCCCGTAATGTAATGTAAATTGCCTTTAAGTCACCTCTGTAGTATGGGATTAGCCCTTGTATTAACGGCCTAGTGCCAAGTAGGTCTTAAGCAAAGTGTATTAGGAGTGCAAGTTCGCCTCCTCTCAAGTTGTATTTTAGAGGTCATGTATTAATCTTTTCTCACCTAATAGACCTCAGTAGGTTGGGTATTTTACCCCTGTGTATATGTCCTTTGAGGACAACTTGAAAGTTGAGTTTGGTGTGGCCTGGGAGAGGCTTAACTTTAAGAGCGAGTGGCTCTTTTCTAAAACTGAGAGTTGTATGCCTCGAGGAGGCTTTGCTGTGTAATTTGGAGCAAGGGCTCCAGGGTTTGAGTGGGGTCTTCTGCCCCTTTTGTTGAAATTGGTATATCGTAAAGTTGAGCTAGTTGCTCAAGAATTGTGTTTTCAGGGCTCGAAGCCCAAATTCTTTAATCCCTGTAATTGTACATTTCAAGTTGTATTTCGGCTACTAAGTACCTGTTCTATTTGTTGTTACCTAATTTTGAAAAGAAAATATAACCTTGTTAAATTTTAAAATTTAATTTCTCTTTAGTAGCTTGAGACCTATTCACCACCCAGCACCTTCTTTCATGCTTAACTACCACAAAAACTCGGTAACAATAATAATTATTATTATCCAAGTACAAACCCTATTTTACACACGGCATATTCGGGCTATAGATAACAAAACTAGATCAATACATAAAATAACAACTAAAACTTAAAACTGGGACGACTTGTAAATAAAATGGAGAAATTTAGAAAACGGATTATAACAGCAACATTTTTGAAATGAAACTTTAAAAGGTATTTTTTATTGTATATTACACATATTTAAGTAAATCACTAATTCATAAAATCAGTCCACAGTGATAGGAATGGGTAAGGTAAGGGTGTATTCTGCCCGAAAGCAGGTCCGAACCTCCGCAGAGGTGTGCCTGAGCCGGAGTTAACGTGCGGTAGGGTGGCCAGTTCCTTTCCACTCCTCCATTCCCTTACCCCCCCACCAACAGCGCGTGGCAAGGCATCCGAATCTTGACCACGCCCAATGTTGCTTAACTTCGGTGATCTCACGGGATCCGGTGCTTCAACATGGCTACGGCCGTTGGCGATAAGAATGGAGGGCTTTGAAAAAGAAGCAGCAATCCAGAAAGTAACGAGGCAAGGTTGCAGTTTGTCCCCTTTCCTTTCCAATGTTTATATAGAACAGGCAGTAAAGGAAATCGAAGAGGAATTTAGGAAGGAAATCACAATCCAAGGAGAGGAAACCAAAACCATGAGATTTGCTGATGATTTATTTTAACTGAGACTGCAGAAGATCTGGAGAAATTTCTGAATGGTATGGACAGAGTCTTGGGTAAGGAGTACAAGATGCAAATAAATAAGTTCAAAACAATATTAAGGGAGTGCAGTCGAACGAAGTCAGGTGATGAAGGAAATATTAGATTAGGAAATTAAGTTTTAAGGGAAGTAGATGAATATTGTTACTTGGGTAGTAAATAACTAACACTGGCAGAAGTAAGGAGGACATAAAATGCAGACTAGCACAAGCAAGGAAGAGCTTTCTTAAGAAAAGAAATCTGCTCACTCCGAACATTGAGGTAGGTATTAGAAAGATGTTTTGGAAGACTTTCGTCTGGAGCATAGTATTGTATGGAAGTGAAACATGGACGATAACTAGCTTAGAAAGAAAGATAATCGAATATTTTGAAATGTGCTGTTGTAGAAGAATGCTGAAGGTGAGAGTGATACATCGAATCACGAATTAAGATATTCTGAACTGAATTGGTGAGAGGAGATCGAATTGGCTAAATTTGACGAGAAGAAGGGAGAGAATGAGAAGGACACATCTTGAGGCACCCAGGACTTGTTCAGTTTGTTTTTGAGGGAAGTGTAGGCAATTAGAACGGTGCGAGAAGACCAAGGTATGGATATGACAAGCAGATTGGAGTACATGTAATATTTAGTAGTTATGTACAAATGAAAATGTTAGCACAAGATAGGTTGGCATGGAGAGCTGCATTACACCAGTCTCTAGACTGATGACTCAAACTATAACATCCAATAATACTGACGAACTGATTGATAACGATATGTATATCGAGACAAGTCAGTTTCGTATATCGGAGTAATTTCTAATAACAACTTAATCAGAAGGATCACCCGAGGAATGTTTGTGTCACGTGTCTATGTCAAGTGTATGAATCACACAGCCAACATGTTGATTGTCTGGAATAGTATTATCTTATGAAGGAATTTCACAGAGTCATTTCAAGATACTGTTAGTACGATACAGAGTTCTTGGAGAGCACGAATCCACCGTTACACTAAAATACGTTCATGAGGCAGACAGTATCAGCTTAAAGGCACTTGCCTCGTCTAGTTTTTTTTTTTTTTGCTCAAGGTAACATAGAACGACCTAATTTGAGTAGCAAGGTTATTTTTCTCCTTTTCCCTTCTTGTTTCATCTAAACTCGTTGATAAGAGCACGTTTGGGGCTGATGACCTCGAGGTTAATGCCTCTTAAACAAAATCCACACTCGATCAATCAAATGGGAGCGAGAATTCAATATCTTCTTTCATTACTGTCCGAATGAAGAGTTTGTGAAACAAACAGGCTTATAGTTTTCCCAGCCGGGTCGAAGATTTTAGCAGCGTTTATTTAACTGTCCTGGCTCAGGTACTGGGTGTTTCTGTTTATGTTACAGTCGAATTTCTATATCTAGAAGTTATAGAAAATTAGAGGTACAGAAAAACGTATATTCTATTACGGCTCCAGGAAAGAAATCAGCTGTATTGTTATTTACTTCTTAATTTTGGCACTTTCTTTTTTCAACATCTAAAATTTTAATATTATTGGATACTATCGTACTAAAAGTTTTATTCTGCCATCAGAAGCTACATTCTCATTTTAGAATAATTAATAATACATATTTTTGAAAATAAATCTGTAAATTTTCCTGCGTAGATTTCTCTGTAACCGTGTACTCTCTACAACATTCTCTAACAGACCAACAGCATCATATGCGTCCTCGCCAGATGAGGACTGTAACCGCGTGCTGGGGGTTGAGAAGTGGCCTAAAGGAGGGTTTTAAGCCACTTGTGGTACGTGGCTACTCAAGGTCGCAAAGTTCATATGGCTAGTCAAAAAGTAGGGTGTTAAATTCGTTTAAATTACAGGATTGGTTTTTCCCCCGGATTCAGTGAGGGACCCCACTTCTACCGTCACAAGGGCGGTGACTTGGAGTATGAGACTTTGGGTCGGGGATACAACCGGGACGGAGGATCAGTACCTCGTCCAGGCGGCCTCACCTGCTATGCTGAAGGAGGAAGGGATAGACAAGGAAGAAGTCAGGAATAGGCCGCGGCCTTAAGTTTGGTACCATCCTGGCATATACCTGGAGAAGTGGGAAACCACGGAAAAACCACTTCGAGGATGAATGAGGTGAGAATCGAATCCCCATTTACTCAGTTGACTTCCCGAGTCTGAGTGGACCCCGATCCATCCATCGTACCACTTTTAAAATTTCATGGCACAGCCGGGAATCGAGCCCGGTCCTCTGGGGGGTGACAGCTAATTACGCTAACCACTACACCACAGAGGCGGTCCATGCCGCAATATAAATGGCAAAATAAACTCCACGAGTAATGGTGGTTGTTATTTTAAGAGAAAAGGTACCGGGCGAGTTAGCGTGCAGTTAGGGGCGCGTAGCTGTGAGCTTGCATTCGGGAGATATTGGGTTCGAACCCCACTCTCGGCAGACCTGAAGATGGTTTTCCGCGGTTTTCATTTTCACACCAGGTAATTAAGGCAACGGCCGCTTCCTTCCCACTCCTACGCCTTTCCTTCCCATCGTCGCCATATGCTGAACAGGGGCCTTGGTAGGGGATGGGAAGATCGGAAGGAATAGACAAGGAAGAGGGAAGGAAGCTTCTTTTTTTCTGCTAGTTGCTTTACGTCGCACCGACACAGATAGGTCTTATGGCGACGATGGGACAGGGAAGGGCTAGGAGTGGGAAGGAAGCGGCCGTGGCCTTAATTAAGGTACAGCCCCAGCATTTGCCTGGTGTGAAAATGGGAAACAACGGAAAACCATTTTCAGGGCTGCCGACAGTGGGGTTCGAACCTACTATCTCCCGAATACTAGATACTGGCCGCACTTAAGCGACTGCAGCTATCGAGCTCGGTAGGGAAGGAAGCGGCCGTGGCCTTAAGTTAGGTACCATCCCGGCATTTGCCTGGAGAAGATGTGAGAAACCACGGAAAACTACTTCCAGGATGGCTGAGGTGGAAATTGAACCCACCTCTACTCAGTTGACCACCCGAAGCTGAGTAGACCCCGTTCTAGACCTCGTACCACTTTTCAAATTTCGTGGTAGACATAATGCAAATTATAATTTTTTTTTTTTTAAGAAAAGAGGAAAGGTAGACTTCTTAAGAAACTTCAAATAAAATATGCCGTCTACAAACTAAAAGCTGTTCACGCATTGCAACAAACATGCTCGCTAAACAACGGGGAAGTCCCTATAACAAAACCTCTCTTTACGTCAATGTATTTTATCACACGTTATAATCATAATTTCGTGTGGCTATTTTTAGTCGAGTGCAGGCATTGTAAGGCAGACCCTCCCTGCGTGTTATTGTGGTGGAGGATGTGGTGTGTGAGTTGCAGGGATGCTGGGGACAGCAAAACACCCAGCCCCTGAGCCACTGGAATTAAGCAATGAAGGTTACAATCCCTGACCTGGCCAGGAATCGAACTCGGGGCCCTCTGGACCAAGGGCCAGCGCGCTAACCATTTAGCCATGGAGCCGGACACCACACGTTATAATCAACAGAATAAAGAAATGAACAAACCAGGAAACTTTCATACTTCTGGACCTTTGTTGTAGTTCTGCACAATATTCGTCATCGTGAGCTGATGTCAGACAGCCATTTAACAAGCCACAGAGTCACTTTAGACACCAGATCTCATTAACAAGAGCAGCTGCTAAAACACTTAGCTGTAGCAACATGCTAAAAAATCATCCAAATGACTACCGTACTTTAAGTAGGGTAACTTTATGAAAGTTCTTCTTTTTAATCTGTTTACCCTCCAGGGTTGGCTTTCCCCTCGGACTCAGCGAAGGATCCCACCTCTACCGTCTCAAGGGCAGTGTCCTGCAACGTGAGACATAGGGTCGGGGGATACAACTGGGGAGGATGACCAGTCCCTCCCTTAGGCGGCCTGACCTGATATGCTGAACCGGGGCCTTGGTGGGGGATGGGAAGATTGGAAGGAATAGACAAGGAAGAGGGAAAGAAGCGGCCGTGGCCTTAAGTTAGGTACCATCCCGGCATTCGCCTGGAGAAGAAGTGGGAAACCACGAAAAACAACTTCCAGGATGGCTGAGGTGGGAATCGAACCCATCTCTACTCAATTGACCTCCCGAGGCTGAGTGGACCCCGTTCCAGCCCTCAATCAATCAATCAATCAATCAATCAATCAATCAATCAATCAATCAATCAATCAATCAATCAATACTGATCTGCATTTAGGGCAGTCGCCCAGGTGGCAGATTCCCTATCTGTTGCTTTCCTAGCCTTTTCCGAAATGATTTCAAAGAAATTGGAAATTTATTGAACGTCTCCCTTGGTAAGTTATTCCAATCCCTAACTCCCCTTCCTATAAATGAATATTTGCCCCAGTTTGTCCTCTTGAATTCCAACTTTATCTTCATATTGTGATCTTTCCTACTTTTATAAACGCCATTCAAACTTATTCGTCTACTAATGTCATTCCAAGCCAACTCTCCGCTGACAGCTCGGAACATACCACTTAGTCGAGCAGCTCTTCTTCTTTCTCTCAATTCTTCCCAACCCAAACATTGCAACATTTTTGTAACGCTACTCTTTTGTCGGAAATCACCCAGAACAAATCGAGCTGCTTTTCTTTGGATTTTTTCCAGTTCTTGAATCAGGTAATCCTGGTGAGGGTCCCATACACTGGAACCATACTCTAGTTGGGGTCTTACCAGAGACTTATATGCCCTCTCCTTTACATCCTTACTACAACCCCTAAACACCCTCATAACCATGTGCAGAGATCTGTACCCTTTATTTACAATCCCATTTATGTGATTACCCCAATGAAGATCTTTCCTTATATTAACACCTAGATACTTACAATGATCCCCAAAAGGAACTTTCGCCCCATCAACGCAGTAATTAAAAGTGAGAGGACTTTTCCTATTTGTGAAACTCACAACCTGACTTTTAACCTCGTTTATCATCATACCATTGCCTGCTGTCCATCTCACAACATTTTCGAGGTCACGCTGCAGTTGCTCACAATCTTGTAACTTATTTATCACTCTATAGAGAATAACATCATCCGCAAAAAGCCTTACCTCCGATTCCACTCCTTTACTCATATCATTTTTATATATAAGAAAACAAAAAGGTCCGATAATACTGCCTTGAGGAATTCCCCTCTTCACCTACCCTAATTCTCTGAGATCTATTTTCTAGAAATATAGCAACCCATTCAGTCACTCTTTTGTCTAGTCCAGTTGCACTCATTTTTGCCAGTAGTCTCCCATGATCCACCCTATCAAATGCTTTAGACAGGTCAATCGCGATACAGTCCATTTGACCTCCAGAATCTAAGATATCTGCTATATCTTGCTGGAATCCTACAAGTTGAGCTTCAGTGGAATAACCTTTCCTAAAACCGAATTGCCTTCTATCGAACCAGTTATTAATTTCGCAAGCATGACTAATATAATCAGAAAGAATGCCTTCCCAAAGCTTACATACAATGCATGTCAAACTTACTGGCCTGTAATTTTCAGCTTTATGTCTATCACCCTTTCCTTTATACACAGGGGCTACTATAGCAACTCTCCATTCATCTGGTATAGCTCCTCCGACCAAACAATAATCAAATAAGTACTTCAGATATGGTACTATATCACAACCCATTGTCTTTAGTATATCCCCAGAAATCTGATCAATTCCAGCCGCTTTTCTAGTTTTCAACTTTTGTATCTTATTGTAAATGTCTTTGTTATCATATGTAAATTTTATTACTTCTTTGGCCTTAGTCTCCTCCTCTATCTCGACATTATCCTTGTAACCAAGAATCTTTATATACTGCTGACTGACTACTTCTGCCTTTTGAAGATCCTCACATACACACTCCCCTTGTTCATTAATTATTCCTGGAATGTCCTTCTTGGAACCTGTTTCTGCCTTAAAATACCTATACATACCCTTCCATTTTTCACTAAAATTCGTATGACTGCCAATTATGCTTGCCATCATGTTATCCTTAGCTGCCGTCTTTGCCAGATTCAATTTTCTAGTAAGTTCCTTCAATTTCTCCTTACTACCACATCCATTTCTAACTCTATTTCTTTCCAGTCTGCACCTCTTTCTTAGTCTCTTTATTTCTCTATTATAATAAGGTGGGTCTTTACCATTCCTTACCACCCTTAATGGTACAAACCTGTTTTCGCATTCCTCAACAATTTCTTTAAACCCATCCCAGAGTCTGTTTACATTTTTATTTACCGTTTTCCACCGATCATAATTACTTTTTAGAAACTGTCTCATGCCTGCTTTATCAGCCATATGGTACTGCCTAACAGTCCTACTTTTAAGACCTTCCTTTCTATCACATTTATTTTTAACTACCACAAAAACAGCTTCATGATCACTAATACCATCTATTACTTCAGTTTCCCTATAGAGCTCATCTGGTTTTTCAGCACGACATCCAGGATATTTTTCCCTCTGGTTGGTTCCATCACTTTCTGAATCAGCTGTCCTTCCCATATTAACTTATTTGCCATTTGTTGGTCATGCTTCCTGTCGTTCGCATTTCCTTCCCAATTGACATCTGGCAAATTCAGATCTCCCGCTACAATCACATTTCTTTCCATGTCGTTTCCCACATAACTGACTATCCTACCAAATAATTTCGAATCCGCGTCAGTGCTACCCTTTCCCGATCTGTACACTCCAAATATATCAAGTTGCCTATTATCTTTAGAAATGAGCCTTACACCTAGAATTTCATGTGTCTCATCTTTAACTTTTTCGTAGCTTACAAATTCTTCTTTCACCAGAATGAACACTCCCCCTTCCACCCTTCCTATCCTATCTCTACGATACACACTCCAATGCCGTGAGAAAATTTCTGCATCCATTATATCATTTCTCAGCCATGATTCAACTCCTATTACAATATCTGGTAAATATATATCTATTAAATTACTTAATTCTATTCCTTTCCTTACAATACTTCTACAGTTCAACACTAACAATTTTATGTCATCCCTACTTGATTTCCAGTTCCCTGTTCCCTTATCACCGCTCCTAGGCCATCCCGTTTCCCTAAATGCACCTCCCTATTACCCTTCCAAACAGATTTCCTAACTTATACGTACCACTGCGGTTTAAATGAAGGCCATCTGAGCGAAGATCCCTATCTCCTACCCAGCCATTAGGATCTAGAAATTTCACTCCCAGTTTCCCACATACCCACTCCATAGTCTCATTTAAATCCCCAATCACCCTCCAGTCAGTATCCCTTCTACACAGTATTCCACTAATAACAATCTCCGCTTTCTTAAACTTCACCCGTGCTGCATTTACCAGATCCCACACATCTCCATCCTCGTACCACTTTTCAAATTTCGTGGCAGAGCCCACAACGCCACTGTTCAGCATAGGTGAGGCCGGTGGGGCGAGTTACTGGTTCTCCTCCCCAGTTTTATCAATAATCCAGGACACTGCCATTAAGGTGGTACAGGTGGGATCTCTCGCTGAGTCTGAGGATAAAATAACAACCCTGGAAATTAAACGGATTAAATAAATGAAATGAAAAACTGGTTCTCTTTTTCAAGCTCGAATATACTACATTAAAGCTGATGTCAACGTTAATTGATCAGAAATCATCACCAAAGTAGAAAGCTTGAATAATAATAATAATAATAATAATAATAATAATAATAATAATAATAATAATAATAATAATATCAAAGGTACCCCTTCTCCGTCCATTTGAACCGCGAGTCTTCGAGAAGGCCATCTGTGCTGTGAACTCTGAACTATGTATCTGATCTTTAGATCTTTAGATCTTTAGATGTCTCTACTATCGGCCTATGTGCCCCCTCTGGCGGGAGGATGGACAATTAATTTTAAGAGAAGTTTCATATTTCTTTTGTGGTAAACCTTAAGTGTTTGTAGATTGTTTTTATGCGCTGAGGTTGTCAGCACTGCTATGGCTTCCTTCTACCTTAAGTTATTAACCCATCATGAATTTTTGTTTATATTTTTCTAGCCAATTAAAACTGGTGGCGTGAACAGGCATTCTGCCTAGCTCAAGAGAGTTCTGGAACTTTCCCGTCTGAGTTGGTATAAAAGCTGGGCACTTTAGGGCCACTAAATCTCCGGAATAATAATAATAATGATACCATCAAGAGCCGCTTTTTAATCATAAAAGGTCAAGGTGATTACCGGTATATTCTTTATTCAAACAATAAGTTGTTGATGTTTGATGGGTGCTGTAAAAATTCTTTATCTGTACTTTTTTAATATAACCCCCTTCGAATTACACCGATTTCTAGCTACAACAATAGTTTCTCCTGTGACTGCGGGTTGGACACCCCTGCTCGTTGTTTTGCTCGCTCCTTGCTCGCTGTTTCAGTCTGACATTATTCTCCGTCCGTGTTTGTGTCCACTGCGGCTTGCCACCTTCTACATCCCAACCACGTTCAAGAGGAGGACTTTTAATATTTATCGCTTTAATTCATTCTTACAAAGAGCACGTGTTTCTTCACTTAACATTGTTTATGCTCCTGGGTCTTCTTATAAGAAACTCTGAACACCTAGAATTATACTGTATAACGAAAATTATACTTTGATGATTATGATATAAAAAATTGTATTTCAGTTTAACTACAAAATTAAAGCCTAGAGGCCGGGGTGAGCGCTCAGACTGTTGAGGCGCTGGCCTTCTGACCCCAGCTTGGAAGGTTTGATCCTGGCTCAGTCAGATGGTAGTTGAACGTGCTCAAATATGGCAGTCCCTGTCGGCAGATCTCCTGGCACATACAAGAACTCCTGCGGGACAAAATTCCAGTACCTTAAAGTCTCCGAAAACTGTCAAAAGTAGTTAGTGGGAAGTTAAAGTAGTAACATTATTATTATTATTATTATTATTATTATTATTATTATTATTATTATTATTATTATTATTATTAAAGTTTAGAGAATTGAAAATCACTTTACGTTATCCTGATTTTAAATAAATATTTTACCGGGCGAGTTCGCCATGCGGTTGGGGGCGCACGGCTGTGATCTTGCATCCGGGAGACAGTGGGTTCGAACCGCACTGTCGGCAGCCCTGAAGATGGTTTTCGGTGGTTTGCCTTTTTTCACACCAGGGAAATGCTGGGGCTGTACCTTAATTAAGGCCAGGGTCGCTACCTTCCCACTCCTAGGCCTTTCCTATCCCATCGTCGCCATAAGACCTATCTCTGTCGGTGCGACGTAAAGCAAATTGTGTGCGAAATAAACATTTTTTTCATTAAAGGCATATTTGGGACAGTACCGTACTTTATTTTAATGGGGCACTAACACAGATATATTTTCAATCTATGCTGAAAGTTGGAAAGAACTAGGACTAGCAAATAATAGCCGTGCCCTCCATTATGGATACAGATTAAGTATGGAAATCAGAAACCATGCTAATGACTGGGTTTTAATCTATTATTTTCCCGTGGAAGTGGAAAATGCAACGCAATAACAATCTTTAACACCAATCGTAGGAGAAATGTGAAGTGATCTCATCCCTCAAAGATTGGAAGTATCGGTGACAGGAAGAAAGGATGGGGCAAAGAAAGGCGGGAAGACGAGAGACTGCCTTGGTCCCAAAAACTGAATACTATCAGGGTCGAAGGAGAACAGAGTTGACCAACAGAAGATTGGATAGAAAGATACAGTGAAGGAGTCAGAGCAAGTTAGTGGAGAAAATGTTAAACTCAGCTACGGCCTTGTGGTTGCAACACTAATTTATCACTATAGCTCATTCCATGTTAAGAAAACAGTATTGCTCTTATGGACCTACAAGGAGTGAACACACCTTCTCTTAGACACTCATAATTACTTGCGATTAAGGAATTTTATAATGTACTTTATATTGTATTATGAAAGAAAGAAAATGGGTGAGGCATGCTTTTGCCCCTAAGTTATGAAAATAACTACTTAACATTCTGTATTTAATAAATACCTTCGCAGGGAGGAAGCACAATAGTGGCTTTGTTGCCTTCATTTATTTTCCTTCTGAGCTGCTCTGATACATGCAACGCGTAATCCGTTACGCTGTGAATCGGCGGCAGCTTATCACTGCTGAAGAGAAGTCATCTATTTGTTTAGTATGTGTTCTAATATTCTTGTACTGAACAGCAGTTGCTGTGGTGTGCAGCGGTACATCACGACATGACATGTACTGGTACAGAAATTCGCTATGATATTTATCTGTGCTTGGTTTTGTTATTTAGCTTTTGTTTGTTAAGCGCATTTTATTTTTACCAATTTTTAGCGTTTTTTCACAGGCGCATTTGATTGTTACCATTCTTTTCGTGGGGCGATATGACAGCACAATAGTACCGGGACAAATTTATTAAATGCATTAAAAATTATCTGTTGTCGATTTTCATCCAGTTTGCCTTGAACTTCAATAGTGAGGTTTTATATTGCAGTAGTTCAGCCATGTTGCTGTAAAAAACGAAATAAGCCCTCCCCTCGACCTACAAACCCTGTACTCTAGCTTACAAGAAAATAATGCGCAGCCTACTTACTTCGTTCTTTTATTTTGAACTTAAGTACTGAGTTTCGCCAATACATATGCCAAGGTTTTCCCGTTATGCTGTTGAGCAAAGCCGTTCGATATGGTAACTCAGTTGTCATAAGAGCAATACTGTTTTCTCAACATGGAATGAGCTATAGGGAAAGGAGTTTTTTAAGAATGCAGACTTATTTGAACAAGGGGCAAGTATCTTCTACCCGCACAACTGTTCTGCATTGAGAGTTGTATAAATATTAGCGATCTGAACTATCAGTACCCCTACAATTTATGCAAGTCATCTACACAACTGCAGAACGGCTAGTATACGCTTGCGCCTTGTTCAAATCTATCAGTGCCCAAAACTTCTTTGCCTATTTATTAGTCTACAAGTTGTGAGCTCCTTCGAGGTACCCTTCAATTTAGGATTCATTCATTCATTCATTCATTCAATTAATTAATTAATTAATTAATTAATTAATTCTTCTTCTTCTTCGTCGTCGTCGTCCCGGCCTTATCCCATTTACCTGAGGTCGGCACTTTGTATGGATTTAGCCAAGTTGTATGACCGGATGCCAACCCTGTGTCGAGGAATGTAGTCACTATTGCGTGTTTCCGTGGCGGTTTGGAGTCTGATGCGGTGTATGTAAATGTAGATGTGTATTAAAACGAAAGTCTAACGGGGCTTATGGTTCTAATCTGTAGCTAGCTTCAGGTAGTTCCTGTCCTAAGTTTTAGATGGCGCTGGAGGTCATTCACAACCAGTAGATAGTTGTAGGAACGTTCTGTAGGTGGCAGGCAAGTAGGCATGAGAAGAGCGATTTTAATAATTAAAGGCCGTTTGTCTCGAAGTGAAGTATTTCAAGTATAACCTCAATCAGTGTTCCCTTCTGACAAAGAATTAGTCGTATAACGTCACGTATTATGGAGATGATATTGCTGGATTGCATTGAATCCGACTTTACCCAATCGATTAACCATGTTGGAACTAATATCGTTTTTAAGCGATAGTTCCCATGATGCTACAGTATTTGTGCTGTTTGAATTCCAAGTGCCCATGTGCCTTATCTGTAAATCTTTGTTCCTTGTGCTTGTTTATTAGAAATATATCTTCGCCAGTCCTCCTGAAATCCTGTATTTCCTTTTTTGAGTACACCTCAGGGGCTGGAAGCTGAATGTTTCTGTTAATGTATTTCTATATATTTCCTATCTCAGTGCACTTAATTCTGTTATTTTTATTTTCATGTAGAACATGGATACTGATGTGATACCCATATCTTGCGTATGCTGTGCTCTGGTGTCTTGCTTTAGAAGGGATTCATTATTTGTCATAATATCAGCTTTGTGGTAATGTGCCAATCATTAATTTCAAGGTAAAGGTACTTTGTGGTGTGAGGTTACGCTCTCAATAACACAGTATGCCGTACGAACTAGGGGGTATCAGATCATTATTTAGGACATAGCAAGTACTTGAAAATAAAAATATATGAATCACAGTATAGGGCTGTAAATAGTAGAACTGCATTATAATCGTCATAGAACGGGAGAGGGGGTGTTGATAGGAGGTGGAAGGAGGGGGTGAATAAGATTGTGGTTGGTGGGAGGGGTGGTGAGCATAACCGGATGTGCGCCACTACGGCGGAAGTCACCTCTCTGCGCTATCTGTTGAAAATAATAGTAAAGTATTGCACACAATACGCATTGCGGTGCAATCTCTGATTGCGGACTGAAACTACAAGGGGCCATCTGTCTTGGAACCGAAATATATTATTGACTTTCATCTCTATTGTATTATATCCTCTTTGAACACGAACGCTCAGTCCCCGAGCTACAGGAATTAGCCAGACGGGGCTAAAATACTCGACCTGCCTAGGAATCGAACCCGGGACCCTCTGTAGTTGTATGAGTCTACTTTAAACCATTTTGTGATCATTGTCTATTTGTTTCTTGAGTTTTATTTATTACAGCAGTAGTTTTAATCATAACAGGGTTTTAATTTATTATTATGATTTAGTAGATGTTATTGCGTGGCAGGTATTTAATTTAGGCAATTCTCTACACTGATCATTCAGCCAAGAAGCCGGACGCTCGAATAAGCACAGTATCAGGAGGTGTTTCTTTTTTTAGCTATTTTATTTTACGTCGCTCCAACACAGACAAGTCTCATGGTGACGATGGGACAGGACAGGGCTTGGGAAACCACGTAAAACCATCTTCAGGGCTACTGACAACGGGTTTTTGAATCCACTATCCCAAATGCGAACCGACTAGCCAACTCGCTCGTTATTTTCAATATTTCTAAAATATTTAGTACCTTAGTACTAATTCAACAACAGTTACTACCACTATTACTTTAATGCGGTTGATGTAATTCCATTTAATGCCTACAAAACAAACATCTGATCATTGGAACTCTGACATTTTCGCCTGTTATCCTGGTGTTAGGTCTCAAAAGGTTGGTACGAAATGTAAGCCAGATTTCTTCTCATATTTATCCCATAAATCGTTTATATTCCGTGCTCCTAACAGGGCGTTCCCGTCAGTATCCAGGCTGCTTGCTACACTGCTATTTTTTTTTTGTTTCCGAATTTGGTTATCTATAGACGGCATTTCTTCTCTTCTCTTCCCGAAACCTCTTCATTCGTTCGCTTCTCATCTTTCTCTCCCAGTAGCGGCGCCATAAAGCTCGCCCCCCCCACAACACTCAATAATTGCAAATGGGCCCCTAGTTTCCTGAAAAAATACAAATTTATTTCGTAGTGCAGGGTTGTATATTATTACAATGAACATTAAGGACGCAACGATGATGATAATAATAATAATTACATAATTAAAATTTCAAATCCGAAGGAATTAAATTCATACACTTATATGGTACGAACACACACACAAATGCATATTCCAATTATAGCAACCAAAACACTCTGACCATCACAATGTTAAGAAATAATCTCGTTCCTAGGACAAATAATTTACTACTATTTACAACTTAACCGTCCATCGTAAGCTACACTGACTGCCGAGAGTTATAAACAGGCTCGAAACTTCAGTATTTAGAGTTTAGATAAGGAGGATGTCTTTGTTATCGCATCTTCGCTGACTGCTGGGTTCTCAGAACTCGCTAATTACTTCAAAAGCCTTGTTGATTGTTGTGAGCGACAGCAAGGGATGGTTATTATTGGAACAGGTTGGGAAACCTACATTTATTTTAGAAATAACGACTGTACTCTTATTGATGAAAGAAGCTCTGCACAACGACGGCCTAAGATTGGAATAACCCTCCGTAATACAAACGATAATGTGTTGTATTCTGTAGCTTTATCAATATGTAAAATCACTCTTCACCTACTGAAGAAACAGTCATGGGCCACTCACAAACCATGGACCCCCACCCCTCGGGGCCTGCGGGGTTCATATCTCCGCCACTCTTTGGAAATGATCCGTTCGGGCCTCTGTTTTAGTGGTTTCTCTTCAAATGATTTTAGACTCTCGACTCTTCTTTTGAACTCTCTTCTATTGTGGATCATTCCAACCTCTTCCGCATCCCTCTTGACTTCTTCTGCCCACCTGGAGATGGCCTTTAACCTCATGATATACCTGAATATATTTTGGTCAGTCGTATGTCATCCATTCATACCAGGTATCCGTAGAATTTCAGCCTTAGTTTCGGCATTGTGTTCGTGACCTTTTCAGTGTATTTGTAGAGCTCCTCATTTTTTCCTTTTCTTCTGAGTCCCATCAGTAGTCTTCTGAGGTCCCAGAATTTTCCTAGGGATCTTCCTTTCTTTCTTCCCGAGTTCTAGCAGCTCCCCTCTTTTTATTTAAAATAAGGCTCTCTGAAGCGTACAATCCTTCCGGTTTTATTACCGAGTTATAATGTCGGATTTTGGCCTTGTAGTATGTTGCCCGTATGTTCTGTGTTAGGTCTAATT
Organism: Anabrus simplex; assembly: GCF_040414725.1. Taxonomy (NCBI): domain Eukaryota; kingdom Metazoa; phylum Arthropoda; class Insecta; order Orthoptera; family Tettigoniidae; genus Anabrus; species Anabrus simplex. The sequence goes on from NC_090265.1 coordinate 1,744,714,342, forward strand.
TTCTGGCTCTTGGCTTCTTTGCCTCTTCATCCAGTCCATTGAATTGGATTCATTCACCCATGCATTTGAACTTGTCTGTCAAATGTTTTACCTCCATATATCCAGTCTCTTCATAACACACTTTAGCTATTTCGCTATATATTAAAATATTTTCTCAATCATGTGGACTGATATTTATGTTTAAGACTATGTAGTTAATAGGCCAGGAAGAAGAAGAGTAGGAGATTATTCTTAGATTAAGAAATGTATTAAAGTCCACTTAAGTTCTTCCTCTGCATAAGTAAGAGAATGAAAGTCTTCATAGCACAAATAGAGAAATCAACTCGACTGCTGAAAAGATTTAGAAAAAAATATAAATCATAAATAGTCTTCAAGAAATCTACCAGAGAAAGGTTCTCGCGTTGTTTTTCCGTTTTAAACTTGTGTTAATGAGGACGGTGAATTTAGAAAGCGAATGATCTTACCATTTCCAAAACATTCGAGAGTGATTTCCCCCATCATATCACGCTTCAGAGAATCTCTTCAAGTCACGGTGAATAGCCCTGACGCACTTTTCACATCTACAAGTACGTCATTGTTTGTGAGTGAAACCGGTACGCGTGAACAAAACAAAGCGAAAGTGTTAGAACAGATTCATTTTTAACGCAAGTATTTAAGAGTTCTCTTAAAGGACACGTTGCCTATTAAAGATATAAATCCGGTTGATGGACGAATGAGAGTGGAATAACGCAGTGAAGAAAGAGAGAAAGGACGGAAGAATGAAGAAAAGAAAGACTGCCGGACTGGATAGCTAATGCAGTAGAGCGCTAGCCTTCTGACATCTACTTGGCGGGTTCGATCCTGGCTCAGTCCAGTAGTATTTCAAGGTGCTCAAATACATCAGCCTCGCGTATCGGTAGATTTACTGGCACGTTAAAGAACTCCCGCTGGCAGCAGCGGCGATTGGAAATTAGAAGTGGAGAGCCAAAAAAATGTACAGACAACAAACACTACCCGATTTGTGGAAAAGAGCGAAAAAGGTAAGTTTTTTATGTTCTCTGAACGAATTTCGACAAAGAGGTAAAGGTTGACAGTTTACCGACGTAAGTGCGGTAATAATAGTTTTTGAGACTTTACTTCAATAATATACAATAAAACTGTCACCAAAGGAAATTATTATACATGTACATCAACTAAATAGAAGTACGGCATGATTACACAATTAGAAATAATTTAGTATTTGACTACAAACTAAGAGACACTAAAGAGACTGCCGAACTGTGGAATGCGCGCGGTAAGCGGGTGATAGTCATACGAGGAACGGAACGGTGTCCACTCAGTCTCGGGAGTCAACTGAGTAGAGGGTTTTCGATTCCCTCCCTAGCCATCCTCGAAATGGTTTTCCGTGGTTTCTCCTCCAGGCAAATGCCGGGATGGTACCTAACTTCAGGCTGCGGCCTCTTTCTTCTCCCTTGTCTACCCTTTCCAATCTTCCCATCCCCCCCCCCCCGCAATGACAGCACGTGGTACCTGCTGGGCGAGGTACTGATCCTCCTGCCGACCCAAAGTCTCACGCTCCAGGACTCTGCCCTTGAGACGGTAGAAGTGCGATCCCTCGCTGAGTTCGAGGGAAAAACCAACCCTGGAAGGTAAACGGATTAAGAAAGAAAGAAAGAAAGAAAGAAAGCTTTACGTCGCACCGACACAGATAGGTCTTATGGCGACGATGGGATAGGAAAGGCCTAGAAATGGGAAGGAATCGGCCGTACCCTTAATTAAGGTACAACCCCAGCATTTGCCTGGTGTGGAAATGGGAAACTACGGAAAACCATTTTCAGAGCTGCCGGCAGTGGGGTTCGAACCAACTATCTCCCGAATGCACGCTCACAGCTGCGTGCCTCTAACCGCACGGCCAACTCGCCCGGTAAGGAAAGAAAGAAAGAAAGAAAGAAAGAAAGAAAGATACTCAAAGACTTGTAATCGAAGGTAAGTGGAAGCCATGCAGTTCGGTATTCTGAAAAAAGAAAAGACTATTGGATACTCCCAGTAGTGCTAGATAATGAACAGCACGTTGTGAGACTTATAAAACAGGTGTCCATTTCGAAACCAAATGAAGGCTGATCAAGAGAGGTTAAACAAGGAATGGAGGAACAAAGGAGAAGAAAATTGAACCCTAGCTAGGGAACATTCTGATTTCCTCGATTAACGGGATTTTACCGTACCTCTGCCCGATTTTGTACGAGCGATCTTGGGATCTGGAATCCAAAACACTACCACTAGTCCACAAAGAGAGCTATAAGATATAAGAGGATTAATACGACAGAGTTGAGTGAACTAAGCTCACGACTCGGCGGCTTTCGGTGACTGCCCTTAGGGTTGTTTATTTTCTGGTCTATCAGGGATAAGAAACAGAAAACCTGATATGAACAGAGAAACAGAGAGGAAGCATGCAACTGGCAAAGTTAGTAAAGTGATATTATAGTTATCTTTTGTATGTACACAATACTTTCTGACGAGATAGGGTGAAGAGGTTGGCAGGAGGAGGGGAAATGTGTAGAGCACGGAAACACAAAACACCCGTCACCATTAAGAGAACTTAAACTGGTTCACAAGGGGAGAAAACTTAGCAGTAGAATCCCGTGAGACTAGCTTTAATAAGGAGGATCATCATCAATCAGGCAAGCCTTGTCATGTGATAAACCTCTTCCACTTTCGCCTGTCCTTAGCCAAGTTTTTCATCTCCAAATATTTATTTCCTTGGATGTTATCGAGCATTTGATATATTTTCCTTCCTCTTCTTCTTTTGACTTGCACCATTCCTTCTGTTCCTTCTTTCCGTAAACACTCTCTCCTCAAACATTGTCCAATCCAGATCATTTTTCTCCTTCTAATGATTTCTCCTTCGTTCTCCTCCAACTCTTCGTAATAACTTGTTATTCCTTACCCGATCTTCCCATTTCACTTGTTCTATTCTCCTTCATATCCGCACCTCTAGTGCCTTCAATCTTCTTTTGTCTTTCTTCCGTACTCTCCATGTCTCTGCCCCATATAGCGCAATGCTCCAGATATAACACTTGGCAAATCTTTTCCTCAAATCTTTGTTTAGAAGCCCACAAAGTAATTTCAATTTTCTCTTGAAACTTTCTTTTTCCATGGCAATTATTTTCTTAATTTCTGTCGTGCAGTACACACCTTCCCTGATCAGACTTCCCCAAATATTTAACGTGATTGACTTGCTATATTTCTTCACCCCCTGTGTATTAATACGATATTTTCTACCTCTGTGGTGTAGTGGTTAGTGTGGTTAGCTGCCACCCACGGAGGTCCGGGTTCGATTCCCGGCTCTGCCACGAAATTTGAAAAATGGCGTCAGAGCTGGAACACGGTTCACTCAGCTTCGGGAGGTCAAATGAGCAGAAGGGGTTCGATTCCCGCCTCAGCCATCCTCGGAGTAATTTCCCATGATTTCCACCCCCCCCCCCCCCAGACAAATGCCGGGATGACACCTAACTTTAAGGCCACGGTACCTTCCTTCCCTCTTCCTTGTCTTATCATTTCTGATCGTCCCATCCCTCCACAAGATCCATTTCAGCATAGCAGGTGAGGCCGCCTGGGCGAAGTTCTGGTCCTCCTTGCCAGGTTCATCTCCCAACCCAAAGTCTGACGATTCACTTAACTCTGGCACATCAATCCTATTACAGCTGTTTTTGTACAGGGTTGACTTCCAGATACTGAGATCGCTGGTTCAAAATCCGACAGAGTACAGTAATTCCGCTTAACCGAAAACCAGATTAACCGAAATATAAACGAAGATAAACGTTGGAGAAAAGTTTACTTTCATAGTTCTCCAAAAACTACGCCATATGTCAGGACTTCTTTTTGTTTTTTGTTTTTTGCTACGGGCTTTACGTTGCACCGACACAGATAGGTCTTATGGCGACGATGTGATAGGAAAGGCCTAGGAGTTGGAACGAAGCGGCCGTGGCCTTAATTAAGGTACAGCCCCAGCATTTGCGTGGTGTGAAAATGGGAAACCACAGAAAAACATCTTCAGTGCTGCCGACAGTGGGATTCGAACCCACGATCTCCCGGATGCAAACTACAGCCGCGCGCCTCTACGCGCACGGCCAACTCGCCCGGTATGTCAGGACTACACTGTTGTACTTCTTCATAAAACAATAATCACCTCCACACACCCTGGTAATCTTTGCAATGCTGTGTAGAGTGGACAATAAATTTGAATATTCTATGTTCTGTTCCTGCTGTTTGTTTTTCAGGTATCCTATACAACAGTAAGTAGCAGAATTAATGTGTATAGTGTGTATATAAAAATGTACAAGTACATTTTAATGTGCGTATTTGCATGCTTGTTTTTGGTTAATTCAGGGTACGTACAGGAGTTAGACAAGGCTAATCTTTCATCTTTGCTGTTTGTAGTTTACATGGATCATATGCTGAAAGGTATAAAATGGCAGGGAGGGATTCAGTTAGGTGGAAATGTAGTAAGCAGCCTGGCCTATGCTGACGACTTGGTCTTAATGGCAGACTGTGCCGAAAGCCTGCAGTCTAACATCTTGGAACTTGAAAATAGGTGCAATGAGTATGGTATGAAAATTAGCCTCTCGAAGACTAAATTGATGTCAGTAGGTAAAAAATCCAACAGAATTGAATGTTAGATTGGTGATACAAAGCTAGAACAGGTCGATAATTTCAAGTATTTAGGTTGTGTGTTTTCCCGGGATGGTAATATAGTAAGTGAGATTGAATCAAGGTGTAGTAAAGCTAATGCAGTGAGCTCGCAGTTGCGATCAGCAGTATTCTGTAAGAAGGAAGTCAGCTCCCAGACGAAACTATCTTTACATCGGTCTGTTTTCAGACCAACTTTGCTTTACGGGAGCGAAAGCTGGGTGACTCAGGATATCTTATTCATAAGTTAGAAGTAACAGACATGAAAGTAGCAAGAATGATTGCTGGTACAAACAGGTGGGAACAATGACAGGAGGGAACTCGGAATGAGGAGATAAAGGCTAATTTAGGAATGAACTCGATGGATGAAGCTGTACGCATAAACCGGCTTCGGTGGTGGGGTCATGTGAGGCGAATGGAGGAGGATAGGTTACCTAGGAGAATAATGGACTGTTATGGAGGGTAAGAGAAGTAGAGGGAGACCAAGACGACGATGGTTAGACTCTGTTTCTAACGATTTAAAGATAAGAGGTATAGAACTAAATGAAGCCACAACACTAGTTGCAAATCGAGGATTGTGGCGACGTTTAGTAAATTCTCAGAGGTTTGCAGACTGAACGCTGAAAGGCATAACAGTCTATAATGATAATGTATGTATGTATGTAATTCAACACTACTGATAATAATGAGTGACTCTAGCCTCTAAAGAACGATCCATATCACATCCTTAGCACAGTCAGCAGTAGCGAATTTTCGACGGGTACTGGATGCATGCGGGTGTGACCTATATCTGAACACGAGAGTTCACTGATAACTACCCACATGCGGGCTTCGGTTGATTAGAATATTGATGAGGGGACTAATATGTGGCGGGGTCCTCCACATACACGAGTTCAGTGAGCAACCTGAGAGAAATGACTCGCTGAGTGTTGCACTGAACTTGCGGTGATGAAGTGTATTTTGGTTATAAGAAATCAGATACAGCATTTCTAATAAGGCAAATTTTGGTCTTACACGACTACTGATAACCTGATCATAGTCTTCTTCTTCGTCTTGTAGCACATCCTAATTCGATGTCGGCTGACACCAGGGCAATCTGGTTCTCAGCAACTCGGAAAGAGTCGGGGTACTGACCCAATACCATTCTCGTAGATTCCGTAGCCAAGATATTATCCTTCTTCCCTTACATCTCCTTCCTTCAATTTTACCTTGTAAAATATGCTGAAGAAGTCTGTACAGTACCGGTAAAAAGTTTAGGACCACATAAAAAAATAATGAAATGTCATCTCATCATCATCATCTGTTTACCCTCCAGGTTCGGTTTTTCCCTCGGACTTAGCGAGGGATCCCACCTCTACCGCCTCAAGGGCAGTGTCCTGGAGCTTCAGACTCTTGGTCGGGGGATACAACTGGGGAGTATGACCAGTACTTCGCCCAGGCGGCCTCACCTGCTATGCTGAACAGGGGCCTTGTGGAGGGATGGGAAGATTGGAAGGGATAGGCAAGGAAGAGGGAAGGAAGCGGCCGTGGCCTTATGTTAGGTACCATCCCGGCATTCGCCTGGAGGAGAAGTGGGAAACCACGGAAAACCACTTCGAGGATGGCTGAGGTGGGAATCGAACCCACCTCTACTCAGTTGACCTCCCGAGGCTGAGTGGACCCCGTTCCAGCCCTCGTACTACTTTTCAAATTTCGTGGCAGAGCCGGGAATCGAACCCGGGCCTCCGGGGGTGGCAGCTAATCACGCTAACCACTACACCACAGAGGCGGACTCCTTCAATTTTACCTTGTAAAATATGCTGAAGAAGTCTGTACAGTTCCGGTCAAAAGTTTAGGACACATAAAAAATAATGAAATGTCATGCTGAAGAAGTCTGTACAGTACCGGTAAAAAGTTTAGGACCACATAAAAAAATAATGAAATGTCATCTACAACATAAAATTGTGCTACTACACCTCTCTTTTTTTTTTTTTTTTTTTCCTGAGCTCTCGCATTTAATATGATACACGTCACCTGGTTTCACTGAGTTACGGCAAGTATTGTAGAAGTTATACACTTTTTAATCGAAACAGACTTTCAACGTATTAGGTCGTGTTACGTACATGTAGTACGTGTTGAAGAGATGTTGAGTACAGAAAAAAAATTGCCAGCCGGACACCAGTGGGATCCGAACCCACTACCTCCCGATTTCGCGTCGGTTGCTCTACCAATTGAGCTATGGTGGCCTACGCCATCGTTGTTCTGTTTGAAAGGATCTGAGCTACAGGTCTGGCACTGCTGCTAGCACACTGTAGAGTGCGTTTAAGTCGCCCGTTGCGGGGCATGTCAATGAATATTGAATTTTCACGACCGCATTGTAATCGAAACAGACTTTCAATGTATTAGGTCGTGTTACGTACATGTAGTACGTGTTGAAGAGATGTTGAGTACAGGCCACCATAGCTCAATTGGTAGAGCAACCGACGCGAAATCGGGAGGTTGTGGGTTCGGATCCCACTGGTGTCCAACTGGCCGTTTTTGTTCTGTACTCAACATCTCTTCAACACGTACTACATGTACGTAACACGACCTAATAATTTGAAAGTCTGTTTCGATTACAATGCGGTCGTGAAGATTCAATATTCATTGACATGCCCCACAACGGGGGACTTAAACGCACTCTACAGTGTGCTAGCAGCAGTGCCAGACCTGTAGCTCAGATCCTTTCAAACAGAAAAACGATGGCCTAGGCCACCATAGCTCAATTGGTAGAGCAACCGACGCGAAATCGGGAGGTTGTGGGTTCGGATCCCACTGGTGTCCGGCTGGCCATTTTTTTTCTGTACTCAACATCTCTTCAACACGTACTGCATGTACGTAACACGACCTAATACGTTGAAGGTCTGTTTCGATTACAATGCGGTCGTGAAAATTCAATATTCATATACACTTTTAACTGTTGGAAGGTCACATCAGACAGTCAACTTTTTTGGAAATATTAATATATACTGTAATCGGTTTCAAGTATCACCACTAAGATTCTTTTGTAGACTTAGCAATAGGTGGGGGTCATTTTAGTATAAATATAAAAATTCTGAAAAAAAATGCGCCACCGATTTTCGTGCGTTTATTATTGTTATTATTATTTTCAAACCGGCGCTAAGTTGGTCATTTTTTTTCTTGTTTTTGTCATAGGTCTCAGTGTGAGCTATCGGCATCAGAAATGTGTTCTTGGTCGGCATCCGCAGAGTGCAAATGAAACTATCAGGGCAGATAAATCTGATGCCGATAGCTCACTCCGAGACCTTGTGGCCATACATAACAAAGACAAAGAAAAATCGATCATCTTAGCGCTGCTTCGAAAATAATAAAAACACGCAAAAACACTGGTGCCGGATATTTTCGGAATTTTTATATTTATTCTAAAATGGCCCCATCTATTTGCTAAGTCTACATAAAATCTTGGTGTTGAGACTTGGAACCAATTAGAGTAGACAGTACAATATATTATCAAAATTTTTGATTTTTGTGTCAACTTCCAAGAGTTAAAAATTCTTAACTGCTACAGTACTTGGACTAACCCAGTGAAATCAGGTGACATATATCCTATTAGATGCGAGACCTCACAAAGAAAATTACAGAGGTCTGGTGGCACAATTTTAGGTTCTAGTTGGCATTTTATGATTTGTTTATGTGATCCTAAACTTTTGACCGGTACTGTATTTATCATTTCGAATGATATGCCCAGAGTACTCAAGTTTTTCTTTGTGATGTTGTGCAAGACCTCTGCACCTTTGTTCAGGCGTTGGAGTACTTCAGTGTTACGTATTCCGTCAACCCATGATATCCTGAGCAGGCGTCGATAGCACCACCCCTCAAAGGATCGAAATTCTTTGTAGAGTTCTCTGTTCCTTCATCATATACTTAATTAAAACTAAAATTATGAATGAATGAATTTAGATCGCATTTTTACGTTTTTCTTCTTAATCTGCTTACCCTCCAGCGTTCGTTTTTCCCTCGGACTCAGCGGGGGATCCCACCTCCACCGCCAGAAGGACCAGTACCTCCCCCAGGCGGCCTCACCTGCTATGCTGAACAAGGGGCCTTGGTGGGGGATGGGAGGATTGGAAAGGACAGACAACGAAGAGGAAAGAAGCGGTCGTGGCCTTAAGTTAGGTACCATCCCGGCATCTGCCTGGAGGAGAAATGGGAAACCACGGAAAATCACTTCGAGGATCCCTGAGATGGGAATCGAACCGGAACGTCCGGGGGCGGCAGTTAATCACACTAACCACTACACCACAGAGCGAATTTTTCTCTTACTATACACAGAAAATATTTTTATAAGGATATGGATGAACTAATGAACTATAGTCGACAGAAGGAGGAGTAGAAAAACGAGGACGTTAAGATCTATAAAAAGGAAAAAAAAGTATCTATAAGCCAAGAAACGTTGAAAAAGGCAAAAATAGACAAATAAAACCCACCATTTTCTGGCCTGCAATGGCCCAGAATTACTATATATTTTGTTGGGCCATGTCTTTGGGCACTCGTGAGAAAAAGGATTTTTCCTCAACTTCCAAGCCCTAGTCATAAGCAAACATGTCATTCAACCTGTTGACATGACACTAGCTGGGGCATCACTGGAGCAAGTCCAACGCTCTAAGTATCTTGGCAAGCGTACTTCATCACAGCTGAAACACCTCGGGTCTTCTCATGTGGTGCACCATTGCACTTTAGATCCAAATTAGTATTGTCCAAACGTATTCCCTCTGTCTGAGTAAAATGTCACAGACATGAGAGATAGAATTCAGTCGTCTGAGTTAGCCGGAGCTTAAGTGCACATCCTGCACGTGCAATGAATGACATTTCAAAACACGTGCTAGAAGAGGAAGTATTGAACGGAAACCCTGAGTAATCAGAGCTGAAGTTTAAAGCATTCTCTTATATGGTTTCGCTGTTACCGACGTTGATTATACGATTTGATACTGGAAACTTGTAGAAATGGCTTCTCTTTTTATCCGTTAAAAGTGTAATGCGGAAGCGGATCAGAATTAGACGTCAAAAGTTTTAAATAAACATTCTTAAAGAGTACTCCGTCTGCCTCCGTGGTGTAGTCCTTAGTGTGATTGGCTGAGATTCCCGGCTCTGCCACGAAATTTGAAAAGTGGTACGAGGGCTGGAACGGGGTCCACTCAGCCTCCGGAGGTCAACTGAGTGGAGGTGGGTTCATTCCCACCTCAGCCATCTTCGAAGTGGTTTTACATGGTTTCCCACTTCTCCTCCAGGCAAATGCCGGGATGGTACCTAACTTAATGCCACGGCCGCTTCTTTCCTTCTTCTGTGTCTATTCCTTCCAATCCTTCCATCCCCCCACAAGGCCCCTGTTCAGCATAGCAGGTGAGGCCGCCTGGGCGAGGTACTGGTCCTTCTGGCGGTAGAGGTGGGATCCTTGGTTGAGTCCGAGGGAAAAACCAACGCTGGAGGGTAAACAGATAAAGAAAGAAAGAAAGAAAGAAAGAAAGAAAGAAAGAAAGAAAGATAAATAATAATAATAATAATAATAATAATAATAATAATAATAATAATAATAATAATAATTGTACCGGGCGGTACACCTCCACTCCGCTAATTTAAAATGTGCGCCAGTTGAAACTCCTCTGCTGGAGGAACTCTGAACTTTATCTACGCTATTAATTCTCTACTTTCTCAGAAGATGTCACCACGTGGAAAATTTTGAGTTTTTGAACTGTGTCTTTTTTGATGTGGTTTTGTTTCACTTGAAGTAAGAAGTGTGAACTTTCTCTTCTAGAGGACACTACTGAAGATCAACAATAGTGCAACCTAGTGAGGAGTCAAAGAACTTTTTTTTTTTGGAGAAAATTTAATTTCAAGAGTTTGTTCTTTGTTAAATTTCTTTCTGTCATTGTTTAAGTTGGCAATATTTACCCCTTTCTTCCCCTTGTTATGAATGTAACCAATCCCGAATTTCTTTAATTAATTTCTGACCAATCAGGGGTATCTTCCCCCAACTTGAATCTGTTGCGGGGTCCTATCCAATAAAAACGTTGAGGGAGGGTGTTTTCATTCCCCTAACGCCTAGAACCTTCCGCGAGAGGATATAAACTGCTGATTTTAGGGTCTCCGGGCCACTTCTGTTCGATCTTTCAGTGTATTAAGTACATAGCAGGAGGCGGGAAGCGCCTCTTTCTTCGGCAGCGGTCAACAATAAGGTAATGGCCGATTAATAAATTCATTCTTTTCTTGCTCAGCAGTTTAACTTTCGGGGCGGGTGCGAAGCGTTCTACCATGTAACCTTTTCCTAAAATGTAACTACTCTTTTCCTCTATTCTCTTGTAAAGCTACATACTGGGATAGAGAGTGCTAACCCTCTCGAGCTCCCACTCATATTGTTTTGAGGTGAACTTATTTTTCTCAACCTATTCTTCGATAACGTAAAACAAATTGTTCTTTTCTAAGTCACCTCTGTAGTATGGGATTAGCCCTTGCATCAGTGGCCTAAGAGCCAAAGTAGGTCTTAAAATCAAAGTGTATTAGGAGTGCAAGTTCGCCTCCTCTCAAATTGTTTTAGAGGTCATTTAATTAAACCGCTTTTCATTTAATAGACCTCAGTAGATTGGGTATTTTACCCCTGTGTTTATGTCCGTTGAGGACAACTTGAAGGTGGAGTTTGGTGTGGCCTGGGAGAGGCTTAAATTAAAGAGCGAGTGGCTCTTTTGGAAACGGAGTGTTGTGTGCCTCGAGGAGGCTTTACTGTGTAATTTGGAGCAAGTGCTCCAGGGTTTGATTGGGGTCTTCTGCCCCTTTGTTAAAATTTGTATATCGGAAAGTTGGGCTAGTTGCTCAAGAATTGTCAACTCAGGGCTCGAAGCCCAAACTCTGTAACCCCTGTAATTGTATATTTCAAATTGTGTTTCGGCTACTAAGTACCTGTTCTTTGTTATTACTTAATCTTGAAAAGAAAATATAACCTTGTTAAATTTTACATTAACTTTGATTCCGTAGTTTGAGACCCATTCACGCCCGCACCTTCTTACACCTCTACCTACCACCAAAACACGGTAACAAGTGGTAGCAGAGCGTGGTTGAATGGGTCTCAATTTAGCCCCTTTTGACGGCTACACATTGTTTTGATCCGAAATCTAACCATTTTCTCAGTTGCTGGAATTTTTTTGACTTGTTCAAAATTGTTCTGTTATCATGCCAGGCCCTCGCGATGTTCTCCATCTTAATTATTTGCGCAAAGAGGAGTTGATCTATGAATTAACTATCAGAAATGTGCAATCTGGAGGCACGGTTGCAGTAGACACTAACAAGCTTAGAGAGTCCCTTGATTTGCCCATTTCCATCCCCAATTTGGGAGAGAAAGAAATTGATGACTCTCTTTCCACGATCGTCGAGAATATTACTGGGCTAGCTTCTGTAGTTAGTTTTTTTGATGAAAATGATCCGTCTCCTAATCAAATTAAGCGCGTGCAAGGCAGGCTATATCATTTTTCGAATAGGGTTAACGATCTGTTGTCTCTAAAACTGAATGACGTTCAGAGGAAGGAAGCTAGTACGCTCCTGGAAAATATTTCCGAATTATCTAGTAAGGTCACTCTATTGTTAACTGGGGAAGTTCCTCCCAAATCTGATCAACCCACCATAGTGAATGCAGGTAGTGAGGAAGCGCCTCCCAAGGGAGAAGTTAATAGGATAACCGTTGCTGCTCAAACTATCCCTGCCCCATTGGACAACGAATCTGAACGTCGTGCATCATTGAGTAACATCCGTTCTGAATTAACTTCCTTGCCACTTAAACCTTTACCCACTATGTCACCCGGATTCAGCAGCTTGCCTCATCCATTGGCAATGTTGCTCAGAGGTATATCCAAGTTTTCTGTTAATACCACCAGTGACGTAATTTCATTTTTAAGATTTCTAGTGGAATTTCAGGATCATGCCCTCGTGTTTTCTCTTTCTCCATGTCAAATTTTGCAAATCATCTATCCCTATGCAATTGGCATTCTCTCCGACAAAATAGTAAGAGCCATAGCTGAACAGTCATCCATCGAAGATTTTCATGCACATCTACTTGCAAATTTTATTCCTGCCCGCGCTAGGTCATCTCTGATTCAGAAATACTATTATCGAGTACAGAGGTTGGATGAAAACTTGGCTGATTTCATACAGGACATTAAGTTTTATACTAGGGTGTTTGCCCTTCATTTTCCTGAAGATCAAATTGTACAGGCTATTGTAGAGGGAATTTCACCTCCCTATAGGTCATATTTGTGTTTCGCGGCGTGCCCGCAAACTTTCTCTGAACTTGAAGCATTGGCCGTTTCAGCGGAAGGAGTTAGATACGCCGATTCTTTGCGTGTCGCGAAAGAACCCCCGCCTTCCTTTAGTAACACTCGGCCTCCACCTCGCCGACCAGTAAATTCCCGTAAATGTTATGCTTGCGGGTCGCCTGATCATCTGCGCAACAAGTGTCCACTGATCAAGTCAAGTGGGACGAGGAATGGAGCCGGGTCATCACCAGGCTGTTTTAAGTGTGGGGCCTTCTCACATATCGCCAAGAATTGCCCAAACTCGAATAGCACCCTCTCCTGCTCAACTTCTGGTGCAAATTCCACCTACGCCAATAACAAAAAGTGACTAGTGGCTTCGGCTGAGTCGACTAATCCATCTTCCCGAGACTCAGCCCCTGGCAAACAGGTTGTAAATTCAGAGGACGATCAGCCTTCAAATTCATCTTTTGAATGTCTTAGGATTGCAGCGGATACCCCCGCACCTGTTCCTTTTCTTAAGAGTGAGTTAAATAACGAGCCTATAACAGCTCTCTTAGATTCAGGCAGTGTTTGTTCGATTATTTCGGCTGAATGGTATTCTAAATTGAAAACGGTTTGTAAACTTCCTGACTATGTCTCTTCTCCTGTTCAATACGTTTCGGCTAATTCATCTCCATTAGAAATTCTAGGTTCCTTACTGGTCAAAATTCGTGTTTTTAAGTTTACATGGAAAGTTAAATTGTTTGTGGCCAAGCAATTGTCTTGCCCCATTATATTGGGAGCGGACTTTATTTCTCACACTGGTCTTGTGCTCGATCTCCAGTCTAGGTCGTGCACATTCAAATTTGCTTCTAATTGTAAAATCCCACTATTAAAGTGTAATTCTGTGTCATGTTCTTCTATTTCGCCTACCCAGGATGAGATGTTGTTAGACCTTAGACATCTACCTGAGGAGCAGGCTGATAGTATTCGCAAACTGTGTCAGTCGTTTCCCGAGGTGTTCTCTGATACTCTTGGTGTTACTGACCTTATTGAATACAAAATTGAGGTCACGGATTCGATTCCTGTCCGTTTTCCACCTTATAGGCTATCTCCTCCTAAAATGAAGGCTCTGAAAGAAATTATCGATCAGATGTTGAAGGATGGTATTATTAGGCCCTCTAAGTCGGCGTATTCATCGCCTATTTTTCTAGTCCCGAAACCCCAAGGAGGCTTCAGGCCTGTCATTGATTACAGGGCTCTCAATCGGAAGGTGGTGTTGCAATCTGTGCCCCTTCCTGACCTTCATTCTTGTTTTTCATGGTTTCGTAAGGCCAAGTTCTTCACCATCTTGGACTTGAATCAGGCCTATAATCAAATTCCCCTTGCCGAAGAGTCTAAACATCTTACAGCGTTTGCTACGGACTGGAATTTATACGAATACAACCGCGTGCCTTTCGGGCTCCCCACCGGAGCAGCTGTACTCACTAGGCTACTAGATAGGGTCTTCTCCGACATCAAATTTGAGTACTTATATCACTACTTGGATGATGTCGTCGTATTTTCAGAGACTTTTGAAGAACATCTAGATCATCTGCGAGAAGTTCTCGATCGCCTTCGTAAGGCTGGGTTAACGGTTAAGTTGTCCAAGGTTGCCTTTGCTAAGCCCTCTATGTCTTTCCTAGGGCATATTGTGTCACCTGATGGCGTAGCAGTCGATCATTCTAGAACACAGGCCATTCGTGATTTTAAACCTCCCAAGGACATTAAAGGTATCGCCAGGTTCATTGGTATGGTGAATTTCTTCAGGAAGTTTATTCCTAACTTCGCTAATAGAGCGGCGCCCTTAAACCTTCTTCGTAGGAAAGGCATCAAATTCGAGTGGGGACCTTCTCAACAAGCCGCTTTTGAAGACCTTAAATTAGCACTTTGTAATGCCCCTGTACTTGCTATGCCTGATTTCTCGAAGAAATTCATCGTCCAAACCGACGCATCGTCGTCAGCAGTAGCTGCAGTCCTTCTTCAAGAGACTGAACTAGGGAGGTGACCCATCGCCTATGCATCTAGGACTTTGTCGGCTCAAGAAGCCAAGTATTCCATCTATGAGCTCGAAGGTTTGGCAGTCTTATTCGCCTTAGAGAAGTTCCGTCTCTATCTGGAACATGTTAAATTCGACCTGGAGACCGATAATCAAGCCTTAAGCTGGGTCTTAGGTAGGCCGCGTCGTACTGGTCGTATAGCCCGTTGGGCCATCCGTATTTCTGCCTTCCAATTCGATGTCAGGCATATCAGAGGTACTGAAAATGTTGTTGCTGATGGACTCAGCCGTATGTTTTCAGACGACGTTGATAACCATGAACAGGTCGACAGTTCATCACCTCCCGAGTCCATGCTATCTGAGGTTAATGCCATCCTAACAGATGCTCCCATGCTTTTTAGGGATATCGAGAAATACCAACGTGAAGATCCGACGCTGGCTCCGATAATGGAAACCCTTTCTTCTGGGGAACATGTTGTCCCTTATGTTCTGAGGAATGGTGTTTTATGTTGCCCTTCGAGGCATGACAAGATGATGAAAGTTGTCGTTCCAGCTGTTCTGGTGCCTATGATCTTCAAATACTATCATGAGACCCCATTGGGGGGGCATTTTGGAATCTTTAAAACCCGTGAAAAGATTCGTGAAAGGTTCATCTGGAAAGGTATGGACGGTGAAATTCGGGAACTTGTAAAAGCTTGTAAATCGTGTTTGCTCAGTAAACCCACCATGTCCACTAAAGTAGGCCTTTTGTCTTCTCATCAAGCGTCGCGCCCCATGGAACGCCTGTATATTGATTATGTAGGACCCTTCCCCCAGTCGAAGGGAAATGCCAACAAATTCATCCTTGTATGTGTAGATGGTTTTACCAGATTTTCTTGGTTATTTCCGACTAAGCTGGCTACCGCTCAGTCCACCATTACCTGTCTAAATTCTATTTTTGCTTCTTTTGGTCCGTGCCAATATATTGTATCTGATAATGCTAAGGCGTTCACATCAAATCTTTTTCGTAAATTCTGTTTTGACTTGTCCATCTCTCATGTAACCACTTCTGCTTATTACCCTCAACCATCTCTGGCTGAACGGGTTAATCGTAATCTCAGGTCCGCACTTATCGCCTATCATCATGAAGATCCTTCCAGGTGGGACACGTCCCTGCATTGGTTAGCTTTTGCTTTGAATTCGGCGGTTCATGAATCTCATAAGTTCACTCCAGCTTCCTTGATGTTCAAGTTTGTTCCCAACACGCCGCTCTCTAACCTCTGGTCTCTGAGTGACATTCTACCCGAGACAATAGATCCGGATAATATCAAAGATCTTTGGAAGAAGGCTAAAGCCAATCTTATGGTATCTCATGAAAAGGTTAGGGAAAAGTATGATCGTGGACGGAGACCCTCCCCTTTGAAGGTAGGTGACCAGGTGATGGTCAAGAATTTTGTTCCCGCGGGCAAGCTTGCCCCCAGATTTCATGGGCCTTGTATCATTCTCGATTTTCTTACGCCAGTTACGTTATTAGTAAGCAATCCAGCCACCGAGAGGATATTTAGGGTTCACCTGTCACAGGTGAAACCAGTGTAAATTTTGTGTCAACTTAATTCATATAATTTGAAAGGAATATGAGGGTTATATTTTTTTTTTGAGTTCCACTCTTAAGGCATTCTGCTCCTTCTATTTTATTTTATATGTAAGCATTTCTTGTAAACCTCCCCCGATTGTTAAACTGCCATCCTGTCCTTGTCACGGCCATTACCACGCTCCCGTCTCCTGCTCCAGTACACACAGTGGCTGGCTTAGATGAAACGCCATGGATATCTCCACGCCGCTGGCCCCTCAATCTCTCTACATGCCTGTGCCCTCAAAAGATACATGATGGTCCAACACAATTCTGCCGCCTAGTTTTAATGTTTCAGTGCCCCCGCAGCCGCGCGGCGCCGTGCGGCAACTGGGCCCGAGGACGGGCCCCCTCGGCCCCAGCGATTACGACATGTGCACGGCGAGCCGGAGCTCTCCTCCCGGCCAAGGCTGATGTGCGGCGCACGACCTGCTACTTGCCCGCAGCCTGTATATGTTCACCGCGGGCGCGGCGTGTTTCAACACCTCTGCTCCCCTCATAGTGCGGGCGAGCGGTATCTCAGGGTACTTGAGGGGTCCGAGCGGCTTCCTTTGGACGCAAGCTGTAACGGCCGGTCTGGCCATCCAACTTAGCCTACATCAACTACATAGACATTCCTGTTCAACCTTAATACCGTTTCATGGGAATTCAACAGCAATATTTGGTGGACATTGCAAAATTTTTCATCACTTTTAAGTATTAAAAGTTTATCCGAACAAAATTTTGAAACTAGAACAAACCAAATTAAGAAAATATCATAAATGCTTCTGCAATCTATCTTCATATTCACATCATAACTTGGAACTTGTTTCAAACTGACTTCATGTGTCATCCCTGGAGGAACTTTTTTGGGGGGGGGGAGGTCTGTACCGGGCGGTACACCTCCACTCCGCTAATTTAAAATGTGCGCCAGTTGAAACTCCTCTGCTGGAGGAACTCTGAACTTTATCTACGCTATTAATTCTCTACTTTCTCAGAAGATGTCACCACGTGGAAAATTTTGAGTTTTTGAACTGTGTCTTTTTTGATGTGGTTTTGTTTCACTTGAAGTAAGAAGTGTGAACTTTCTCTTCTAGAGGACACTACTGAAGATCAACAATAGTGCAACCTAGTGAGGAGTCAAAGAACTTTTTTTTTTGGAGAAAATTTAATTTCAAGAGTTTGTTCTTTGTTAAATTTCTTTCTGTCATTGTTTAAGTTGGCAATATTTACCCCTTTCTTCCCCTTGTTATGAATGTAACCAATCCCGAATTTCTTTAATTAATTTCTGACCAATCAGGGGTATCTTCCCCCAACTTGAATCTGTTGCGGGGTCCTATCCAATAAAAACGTTGAGGGAGGGTGTTTTCATTCCCCTAACGCCTAGAACCTTCCGCGAGAGGATATAAACTGCTGATTTTAGGGTCTCCGGGCCACTTCTGTTCGATCTTTCAGTGTATTAAGTACATAGCAGGAGGCGGGAAGCGCCTCTTTCTTCGGCAGCGGTCAACAATAAGGTAATGGCCGATTAATAAATTCATTCTTTTCTTGCTCAGCAGTTTAACTTTCGGGGCGGGTGCGAAGCGTTCTACCATGTAACCTTTTCCTAAAATGTAACTACTCTTTTCCTCTATTCTCTTGTAAAGCTACATACTGGGATAGAGAGTGCTAACCCTCTCGAGCTCCCACTCATATTGTTTTGAGGTGAACTTATTTTTCTCAACCTATTCTTCGATAACGTAAAACAAATTGTTCTTTTCTAAGTCACCTCTGTAGTATGGGATTAGCCCTTGCATCAGTGGCCTAAGAGCCAAAGTAGGTCTTAAAATCAAAGTGTATTAGGAGTGCAAGTTCGCCTCCTCTCAAATTGTTTTAGAGGTCATTTAATTAAACCGCTTTTCATTTAATAGACCTCAGTAGATTGGGTATTTTACCCCTGTGTTTATGTCCGTTGAGGACAACTTGAAGGTGGAGTTTGGTGTGGCCTGGGAGAGGCTTAAATTAAAGAGCGAGTGGCTCTTTTGGAAACGGAGTGTTGTGTGCCTCGAGGAGGCTTTACTGTGTAATTTGGAGCAAGTGCTCCAGGGTTTGATTGGGGTCTTCTGCCCCTTTGTTAAAATTTGTATATCGGAAAGTTGGGCTAGTTGCTCAAGAATTGTCAACTCAGGGCTCGAAGCCCAAACTCTGTAACCCCTGTAATTGTATATTTCAAATTGTGTTTCGGCTACTAAGTACCTGTTCTTTGTTATTACTTAATCTTGAAAAGAAAATATAACCTTGTTAAATTTTACATTAACTTTGATTCCGTAGTTTGAGACCCATTCACGCCCGCACCTTCTTACACCTCTACCTACCACCAAAACACGGTAACAATAATAATAATTGTTTTACGTTCCAGTAACTAATTTTACCGTTTTCAGAGACGCTGATGACCAGAATTTTGTCCCACAGGATTTCTTTTACGTACCAGTAAATCTAACAACATGAGGCTGACAAATGTGAGCACCTTGAAAAAGCATCGGACCGAGCAGGGATTGAACCTACAAACTTGGGCTCAGAAGGCCATTGCTCTACCGTCTGAGCCACTCAGCGTGGTGAAAGGGTTTAAGACTGTGTAGGAACGGACATAGTATTAACTAGCTGATGTACCCGTGCTTCGCTACGGAATTCTACATTGTATACAGAATTCTAGGCTAGGTAGTGTACACGTTGTAAGCAAGATTGTATTAAATTGCATAGCTCTTAACGTTACCCTAGAAACGCGACGGGGAAGTCACCAAACGTCTTTTCTCATATGAAGACTGTGTTAGGGAATTTTCATTGTAATGATAGGCCCGCTTGCCTACCCTCAGTCACCACCAGGTTGGGGAGTTTTCATTATAATGGCAGACACTCACTCTCCACCAGCCATTTTACATCCTCAGAAAGACTGTCTCAGTGATTTTTCCAACTGAAATGAACATAGGTCATTGCAATTACGTCAGTAGGAATGGCGCGATTAAAAGCAATACTTTCACATGAAATACTCCATCAAATGAAAGACCACACACTTTCTCACTTTTAACGAACAGTACTATGCTGGAATTCCAGAGCTGGAATGACCAAGTCGCAGACAGTTCTGATCCGTGAACACTCTTGGTCTTTTTTCTGAGGTGCGGGGGGGGGGGGAGGGTGGGGGAGGCGAATAGTGGAGAGTCCCAGGGCAAAAACTGTGCCTTTTTACTAATCTGTTTCCGAGGAGTACCCGATGAGTCGGAAAATCTCAATTCACTACAATGGCAACGGAAAAAACCTATCTGATGTGGAGGCAATTTTTTCCTCCAAGCCAGAGTAGAAGCCCCCTCTTCACTGCTAATTTGGAATTAAATGAATGTAGAATTTAATAAAAGTGAAGAGGAAGAAGCTTTTCTTAAGAAACGGCTCTTTTCAGGTTTGACTTTTATTTAGTGAATTGTGGTGCTATCATTTGAAATAGGCTTAAATAGTAATTCTAGACCAGGGCATACTACTACCGGGCGAGTTGGCCGTAGAGGCGCGCGGCTGTGAGCTTGCATCCGGGAGATAGTAGGTTCGAATCCCACTATCGGCAGCCCTGAAAATGGTTTTCCGTGGTTTCCCATTTTCACACCAGGCAAATGCTGGGGCTGTACCTTAATTAAGGCCACGGCCGCTTCCTTCCAACTTCTAGGCCTTTCCTATCCCATCGTCGCCATAAGACCTATCTGTGTCGGTGCGACGTAAAGCCCATAGCAAAAAAAAAATACTACTACTACTACTACTACTACTACTACTACTACTACTACTACTAAGTGAGCCTCTGCCGTAAGTGTGCAAACAGCTCATTCAAAACAGCGCGTCAGAGTAGGGATTGAATAACTGGAATACTATGATGAAGCAGTGTGTTACGTACCTGCAGTATCAGAAAATGTATGAACCAGAGGAAAATGAAAATGAAAACCTACAACCTGTTTTCCAGTCATTGACTGGGTCAGGGATGTAATAAATGAAGCATATATATAGGCTGTTAGTACGATGGGGTCGCCACTCCCAGTGATATATTAATGACTGATAGATGCTATGAAATGAGAATGGAGAGTGTTGCTGGAATGAAAGATGACAGGGAAAACCAGAGTACCCGGAGAAAAACATGCCCCGCCTCCACTTGTCCAGCACAAATCTCACATGGAGTGACCGGGATTTGAACCGCGGTTACCAGCGGTGAGAGGCCAACGCGCTGCCGTCTGAGCCACGGAGGCTACATGAACCAGGGGAATGGCATGCTAAAGAAGAACGTTTTTCAACTCCCCAGCTATTTCCCGCCTATGTTCAGTCGGGCTGTTATACTCGGTACGCATTAGTAATCCCATCTATCGGAGTTGAGCGGGCCATAAGAAACGAAGAACATCACAACAAACAATGGTCAATGTAAAGTTATTGTTGATCAGTCACAAACAATGGTCAATGTAAAGTTATTGTTGATCAGTGTTATGCGCTTTCGATATTGCAGGCCTTCTGAAATACCAATCTTATCATAGTCGGTACAGTAAAACTGAATGAAACATAAATGATCAGAAATTGTATTGTCTATAACTTTTGTTATGTAGTACTTTTCGATAGCACCAATAACATAGGTACCGGTATTTAAAAATTAAATTTTAGGCGCCTTCCCCTAAACTACCATTTCATCTCGGGCGAATTAAATTATTTACAGCCTAGAATGTAGTTTCTTATTCCCCGACTCTATATAGCGGTTTTCATTAAATTCTGTTAACCTATTTTCTCGTGGCTCGGCGTTGATATGGACTTAGTAACAAAACTACAAATTCATTAATATCTGTGTTATCAGAGCCGGTACGGTAAAAAGGTGTAAGACATAATTGATTGAAAATGTAATTCTATATAACTTTAGTTATATAGTATTTATCGTTAGGACCGCTAATAATATAAATATTCGAGAATTAAATTTAAGTCCTTCCCCTAAACTACCATTTCACTCGGTGTGAATAAAATTATTTATAGCCTAGAACGTAGCGGCTCATCCCCCGACTTTACATATCGATTTTCATTAAATTCTCTTCAGCCGTTCACTCGTGATGCGTGTACATTCAGACAGACAGACAGAAATTACGGAAAAGTAAAAAGTACATTTTCTTGTTACTATGGACATGACCGATACAGAAATACCATTCTTTTCAAATTCTGAGCAATGTACAGACAAAACTCTTATTTTATATATATAGATTACAGTCTCAGCATTTGCTCGGTGTGGAAATGGAGATTCATCTTCACCTAGAATTTCCTGAATGTCAGCTTAGGCCTACCACGCAACCATCTCGTTCGGTAAGGTGGGAAGGTGGGAAGAAAACAAAAGTTGAGCAAGTGAGTTCGGATAGTGGTGATTATTCTTAACACTAATCAGTGGGAATATTTGAAGATGAATCGATAAAAGAAAGGAAGGACCAAAAAGGGTGAGAAAATAAAAGATTCTCCCAGGCCTCACAAGATAATAAGAGTTAACTAAGAGAGATCGGATAAGAAAGGTAAAAGTGAGGAGCATGGCACAAGCAACTGGAAGCAATGCCAGACTCAGCTAGGGGACCTGCCATCACAAACCCATGCTCCAAAGGAAAGGGGTTCTGGGTCCCCTTTTAGTTGCCTCTTACGACAGGTAGGGATACCGTGAATGTATCTTTACCGACCCCGCCCACTGTGCGGAGGTCGGACAGCAAGGATGAAAGCGAGGAACCTAGTACAAGTGGAAGCATTACCAGAATCACTTAGACACCCCGAGGTCGCAATCCACACTCCCAAGTTAAGTAACCATGGGTTACACTTGAGGAGTAAGACTGAGAGCCAAGGAGAGCCAACTTCCAGAGCAGTGTCGCTGATTTGGCACTCGCAATCCAGCCTCAAGGTTGAGGAATTAAAACTATTCAATTGGCATATAAGTGCTCGAATGATAGAGAATTATTAGTTAGAGAACTCTTGTGGGAC